>NW_023494788.1:0-92500 GCF_904425465.1 Colossoma macropomum
GCAGCCTTTGTGACATGGTTTCCCCTCCAAATGGAGAATGACCCAAATGCAGCATTACACTTCAGTTTGCAGGCTAGTCTTTCTTGCCTAGTCTTGCTATGCCAACTTGAAGGTCATGTACAGGAGTAGCTAGTTTTGACAGAGCTGGAATGATGCATCTGTATTAACCTGCAAAGCCTCTCAAATATTTAACTTTATTATTAACCCTCTGAGGTCCATGACCTTGCCCTCATGTCAAATTGAATGTTTCTATATCTGTGTCTGTATCTTTGCAATAATACAGCTCAGAAATCCAGTTGAAACACTTCCTGAATCTGTAGAATCGCCCTTTCCATTCCATCTTATCACGAGATCATACGAGACTCACATCCGGAGTTATGAGCCTATGAAGAGGGGCTGAGATACATGTCATCTGCCTCTCACCGTGTGGAGCTGGTGGATTCGTGTGTCCGTCTACATTCTGTGTGAAACTGACAAATGGACACTCAGGAAATCACTAAGGACTGACCATCACGCCGGAAACCCTTCATTCTTCATTCAGTCCACATCGGAGACTCATGTGAAATGGCATGCAGAGAGTTTACAGCTGCTGAAGTTGCTGCAGCAGTTTTGGAAAGTAGTGATGAAGATAACAGAGCATTTTGGAGGATGATGTCATTATATGAAGAGCCTTTAAAGGAGGATTTCAGAAGATATGAACAAATAAAAAAAATGCCCTCAGAGCCCAAAGGGTTAACCTCATGGTCTTTGTTTTGCCTAAGATCTCTTGAGACCCCATATACTGAATCAGCCTTTGGATTTGCATCTTTGGTTGGTTCTGCATTTGTGGGGTTGTAGCCTCAGGCCTCCAAAGCTTTATGAACACTTTCTCTAGGTGGAACAGGAGACTATCAAAATCTTGGAAGAAAACAACAGCATCATCAACTTAGATAAGTAGAGAGCCATATATTATGTTGCCTATACACTGAACCGGTTGCAGGAGCATCGCAGAGGCCAAATTGCATTTTATCAAACTCATAAAAAACCTACTGGTGTGGTAAAAGTAGTCTTTCAACAGCCCTTAAAGTCCACATCAACTTGCCAACAGCGACTGACATTATCTAGAGTGCAATATCAGCAAGATCACTTTAAGCAGGTTAACGACTCTTCTGTTCTTGGCAAAGAGGAATGCATCTTAGTGAGTGAAGGCATTATGCCTCAGTAGTTCACACAAGCTGCAAGGAATCAACTTTCTTTCTTTTTTGAGTTAACTCTTATAACCCCACCATACAGCATGTTCTGCAGAGCCTGTGATGGCTTGTAATGTTTGTATGAGCCCAAAGGGAGCTGACTGCTCATGTTAGGTTCGGACATCGTTTCTACACTATGTGTCAAGTTTGTGTTGAGTTCAGATTTCACGTTCGGGTTCTCACAGCCTTGCCTCCCATTTTTAGCAGATTTTACTGTGCATTTGCCCCTGCTTTACGTCTACTCCTTACTCATTCTTCACTACTTTCACTAGCTTAAATCTGGAGTCTCCCATTCAGCACAGAGGACCGAATACGGACAAAAGTATTGGGACACACCTTTGATCACTGAATTCAGGTGTTTCATTCAGTCCAATTGCCACAACTGTATAAAATCAAGCAGGTAGCCATGCAGTCTGCCTTTACGCACATTAGTAAAAGAATGGTGTAGCATGGCATGTGCTACCCCGGGCTCAAGGAAGACGCTGGAGGCAGGGTTCAGTGCTGCAGCAGCCATATTTATTAACAAAAACACACAAAGCAAATAAACAAATGCCAAACAACTCAAACTATGCTGGCCACTTTTCAGTGGCTTAAGTTGGCTAGACTTTTCAGTCTTCTTCAAGCTTTTCAGCTCTTTAGTTGCTGCTGCTCGGCCTCCTCTCTCTTACGCTGTTCCCTCTCAGCTCTTTTAAAAGGTGCTCATGCTGAGCTGCGCCGAGCCGAGCACCCGAACTGAGAGGGAACGAGAGCTCACTTTTCTGCCTCCCCGTCATCGGCTCCAGCTTGCAGCTCGGGACTCGCTTCTTGCCTTGGTGCCTCTCGTGGCCGGCACCATCGTCGTCGTCCTCCTCCTCACAACGTTCTCGCATGACCCCTCCACACTCGCAGCTCTCTCCCTGCTATCCTCGCCAAGGTTCGTCGCCGCTGTGTGTGCCGCATGCCACAAATGGGTCGTTCTTTTTTTGGATTTTCCCCCGATTTAGTCGTCTCCAATTCCAACCGCCAGTTAGGACTCCCCCAATCACACGATACTACCAACATTAGGAGGGTGAAGGCTAACACAGGCTTCCTCCGAGTCAACCGCATCTTTTTCGAACTGCCACTCACGCAATGTCATTGGACAGCCGAACGCGCTCGGAGGAAAGCACCAACCGCCAGATCTTTTACGTCAGCTAACAGACACCTGCACTGACTAGCATAGTGAAGCATCCAGTGAAGGGAAACCTTAATGCTTCAGCACCAAGACATTTTGGCCATTGTATGTGGGAACAGTTTGGGGAAGAACCTTTTCTGTTCCAGCATGACTGAGCCCCAGTGCTCAAAGCAAGGTCCATAAAGTCATGGCTAGGTGAGTTTGGTGTGGAAGAACTTAACAGGCCCTCACAGAGCCCTGACCTCAACCCTGTTGAACCCCATTGTTTCCACTGATTTCCATCAAAAGTAAAGTATGTTTTTTCCTTCACTTGTAAAGCTATTATTTGAGATAAAAGGTTTTGTTTCAAAAGCAGCAATGTCATTGAAGTGAAAAAAAAACATGCATCTCTCATTTTGATTTTTATTTTTCTATTATTTCTATCATACTAATATAACAGCCGCCCCTTACACGATGTGAAAATTGCTCCAAAATTTCTTCGAATAAAATCCCGTTGCAGTACCTTCCACAAAAAATAAAGAACGTTAAAAACGTTAAAAAGAATGCAACAATATTAAATATGAATATTTATTTAAAATGGTAAGATTTAATTAAACGGTAATTGAAAGCGATTTCAGTCTCTCCCACGCTGTTCAGCCCCTTCTGAACTCCTTTTGTTGCACATCTCTCTTTCAGTTTCCATCTCTCTCCTCATCTCTCCCATGTCCCTTTCCTCCTGTTTCTCTTTCCTTCTACATATTCATCCTTCTGTTACCTGAACTCTATTCTTTTTTTCTCTCTCCAGGTTTCTCCTGACTAAAGGTTGAGTATATCGACATTCAGTTTTATTACTATTTATGCTTTAAACTGTATAAACTTCTTTATAATCACTTAAAATTAAATTTAATCTGTATATTTATATTTATTTAGTTTATGAAGACGTGATTAAGCAAAGCAAAAGGATTTCAATACGTCCAGTTTTCTTCACTGTCTTGAGCTCTCTCTTGCTCTTGGGCTTCTTTCCCACCTCCTCTTTTCTCCCATCTCTCCTCTCTCTCTTTCCTCTTGTCTGTTTCTCTCCTTCTCTCTTGTGTCCGTTGCCCTTTTAAACTCTCTCGCCTTCCTCATCTCTCGTTCTTGTCTCTCTCCTGAGAGTCTACTACAGCATGTTCTCCTCGTTGAACATATCATACACACTCACACACACACACACACACACACACACACACACACACACACACACACACACACATATTTCTTTGCTGCACTGAGGTGTTAGATGTGCCCCAAAGTGCCAAATCCTGTAGACCTGCAGTCTGAGTGAATCGCCACCATCTCACCATCTCACCGTGTGAGCAGGTGAATCTCACCATCACGTCACTGTGAACGGGTGAATCTCTCTGCCATCACACTATCATCTCAGAGCTCCAGACAAACCGAAACTCTGCTTTATTTTGATTTTTAGTTAATTTTTAAAAATATTTGCAAAACAGTTTTGGATTTTACTGTGTAATTTTTATTTAATTGCCAAAAATTTTGCGAATGGTAAAAAATAATTAATATAAAACTGAATTTCGTTATTGCCTGCAATCAATGCAACTTCTAAGCCCATCCTTAGAAGCAGAATGTGAAAGCATGATGTGTCATTATGCATTATCTCTGCATAACACTAAATTACAAACATGCCATTAATTAGAGACAGAAGATGTAATGTAAAGAATGTAAACGTCCTTTTTTTTTACTTTACAGTTTTCCTAACTTTTCAAAACAAAATGGAAAAAAGGTTAATTCTGTTCCATTTTCAGCAGTCCTCGTTTTCCTCGTTGTTATTTAGTTATATATATTTACATTATTGTGTTGCCCACATTTGCTGATTGCAACCGGGTTAAAGAAGACCTATTATGCTCATTTTCCATTTTCATAATTTTATTTTTGGGCTCTACTATAAAAGATACTGTTCATCTTTATCATACTGGTCATCTCTATTCACCCTCTGTCTGAAACACTGTTAGAGCTCCTGTGTCTTTAAGCCCCGCCTCAAATCACCCACTCTGTTCTGACTGGTCGACCTCAAGAGCGGTCCCACCCTCCAGGTTCCGCCCCTGTCCTGCAGTCTGCAGACAGACCCTTCTCTCCTGAGCAGCTCCACTGTGGCTGTTTCTCCAGCGGCATCAGTTCTGCTGTATCACTTTGATCCATAGTGGATCCTGAAAGTCTGGTCAGCGTCTTCTCCACATGAAGAACACACTCTTCCTCCTCCAGTAGCTGCTGTGTGAGGGGGCCGAGCTCGCCGGTAGGGCGGCAGTAAGAACTGTGTTACGAGATGATGTCATCCTGTAACAAAGGAAAAGGGCTGGAAATCCAACAGGGCATTTCAGGCAGCTGAGAAAAGCTACAGCACACTAAAGGAAAGGGAAAAACCAGAAGAGCATAATAGGCCCACTTTAAATAACAGACTAGTTTGACTTCACTGTTGAATTTTATACACTTAGTAGTTTCACTACTTCAGTTCTAAAGTGCAGCACAATAATCACAGCAGTCCTGCGTATCAGCTCTGACGGACAAATACCTTCCACTCAGATTTTTCCCCAATAGTTTTGGCACCTCCCTGAAATGAAGCAGATTTTCTGAACCGATATTTAATACCGAGGCGCACTCAGACGGAAAGGCATGTCTACGGGGTGCTGAATATTTGCCATTAGGAAGGTAATTCAGGGCTGTGATTAGGGCCACTCCAAACCAGGCCAGGACACAAAATCATTTACACTTCAGTCAAGAGCAGGAAGCACTTACAGTTTCCGCTCTGTATCATTCGAATACAATGCTGTGGAGGAGAACTAATCAACGAAGTGCAATTTCAACACCCAGCACAAGGTTTGAACTGAATTCGTAGGTTTATAATGAGTGTATTGTTAAAGATGGAATGCTCTAAAGTCATACTGTGTCATATTAATGCAGCATTGTACCTGTGAGCTTTTACTTCATTTCATCTCTATTTCAAATGACTGTTAGTTACTCCAGCAACCTTGGGAAGTGCAGTCAAACCACAAAAACCTGAACATCATGTAAGGCTGATGTAACATCTCTGTATTTATTATGGAAATCTATCAGAAAGCAGGATGCATTCATCAAAAGCTTTATCCTGACTGTGCTGCATCTGTATTCACTGAGTTTCCGCTAATAAGCACCACTCACACTTAGGAAAGAGTATTTATCATGGTGGCTATTTACTCTTGTGGTTCAATTGCTTTCTTGGAAAATTCATCAAGATCATCTCCGTGGCTCGGCGTAATCTCTCTCTCTGATCTTCTGCACTTCATCTCTGGCTTTTCCTGCTGGATTTAACTCGACATGATGCATGTTTACTTTTTGATGTGCCATTTATTATTATACATACTATATATATATATATATATAATTTTTGTGTTTTGCATTTTTACAAGCAGCTCAGAAAGCACATGCTGCAATACATTCATACAAAAGTTAAGGAACATAAAAGTTGGGGATAAAAGGAGAGCACAGGAAGGTTGTAAACAAGCTGTCCACCAAAAAATGGCAAATTTAACTATTTAACTGGGGAATTATTATCATCCAAAATAGACTGTTCATATTATAAGACAGGGGTGTCAAACTCAACCACTAAAAGGGCCATATTAAAACAATCTCAACAGATCTGTGGGCCAGCTGTGATTTTATTCTAATTTTACTTAACATTTTGACCCCAACTGGCCATTGTTTGTTTAAAATATGCCAAAACTACAATGGCAAAAATAGGCACTAAATAATTAAATGATTCAAAAATAATGTAAGTAAAAACAAATGGTTTTATATAAAATAATAGACTATATTAGCTGCAGATCACTGTTAAACCTCTGTAAATGCCCCCAGTGTACAGCAGGTGTTTAAAGCTGTCCATTTGCTTGAACTGGACATCTGGAATATTTTATTTTGTTTTGTTTTTGTGGTGCTGTCCCATAGATCGTTGTTGGGGAGGCGGTGGGAGCTCACATTGCGTTGCAGTGCATACTGGGAACTGTAGTGCAGCTCATGGTGAAGTGGGCTGATATTAATAGAAAATTAAAATAATTCTGTGGGATGAATAGCGTTGTGTCACGGGCCTGACTTGGCCTGCGGGCCTTGTGTTTGACACAATGAGTATAAAATATGTGTATCCTTGGGTCCCCATTCCTTTTAAGTCTTTTGCTTAGAGCCTCAGAATCACTAAATCTGCCCCTGGATGTAACGAGCTTATGTAGGTGTCATGTAGCCTAATGAAGTGTAACCGAACCATTCATAGTAAGGTTCTTTTAGGGAAGTAAAAGTGGTTCTTCTATGGCATCACCCCTCAGAACCTGTTTTGGCACCCATATTTTCAAGAGTATGGTTCCAAATACAGCATACACACTTAAAAAGATGGTTCGTCAAGGGTTCTTTAGCAAAGACAATAGTTCTACATAGAACCATGAACACTAAAAGAACCCTTTGCATGATTCAAGGGTTCTTTGCGTCATGAAAGGGTTCTTAAGACCAATGGAGAATGTGCTGTAGATGTTTTTGAAAATGGTTCTATATAGCACCCAAAGGGTTCTTCTATTGTTATGGCATCAAGCTTGTAAACCCTTTTGGGCTCTTCAAGGGTTCTTTAGTGAAGAAAATGGTTCAATATAGAACCATTAATACTCAAAGAACCCTGTGCATTGTGAAAGGGTTCTTTAGATTGATGGAGAATTCGCCCGCAGATAGTTCTAGCATCCTTTTGAAAAGCGTTCCATATATCACCAAAAAGGGCTTGTGTATTGTTACAAACTTGACTTTGTTAACATAGTAGAACCCTTTTTGGTGCTATATAGAACCATCTGCAGCATTTCCTCCAACATTCTGAAGAACGCTTTCATGAAGGGTTCTTTGAGTATTAATGGCTCTGTATGGAACTACTGTCTTTACTAAAGAACCCTTGAAGAACCATCTTGTCCATTGCCGGACAGGATATATCAATAAGTAATGGAATGTGATTTGTGTTGAGAGAGAATGTGATCAGTAGGCCATTAAACACATTCATATTCAGCGCGTCTGCTGTTCGCAAGCTGTGAACGAGCTCCAGTGTCGCCCACAAGGTCACCGCCAAAGTAACAATCTGCGTCCTGTGATCTCCCATCTGATGCAAATGCATATGTACATCAGTACAAGCGCAAGTGCAGTATGATTGACATTTTTCACACCTAAAAGATGACAGGAGTTCTTTAAGGCAGGAAAGCATGGAGGGAGGTAAAGAAAAACAAGGACCCCCGCTCAGAGGGAGCTAATACTGCGGCTGTAAAACACCATTACAGGTATACGAGGCAGAAAGCCATCTCATCAAAGACTGCCAGATTCACCGCAATCCCGGAATTGTCCATTAAAATGATTAAAGCAGAGTGAGGGGAGGCAGAGAGCAGCAGGAGGCCCGAACACTCTCCACTGCATGGAGCTCTGCTTTCTAACCTGTAGGAGTCACAGTTTCCATCGGCGTTAACAAAAGCCACTGTGATCTTGTACAATGATGATTTTTGACTCATTGAAACGAGTCAAGAAAATGTGTGGAAAGTGCAGAATCTAAACTTTCGATCCATACCGCATTAGCAGAGGAGATATTTTATGTTTTGAGTTTGATGGAAAGTCTTGTTTTATAATTGTTTGCATTTTTGATTGAATTTTTTAACATAGAAAACAAACAAAACGAGTCAAATGTGCAGACTTGAACTGGTCCATACAATATAACAACATAATTGTCTTAGTACATTTAAATGCAATGCTAATTTAGTGCAATTATATTTAGTTCTCTTTAGTTATCATGGTGTAAAGTGACACCAATCACCCACACCAGACTATTTGTTGAACAAATGACTTTATCTATAAGTTACATATCACTTACAACTAGCAAGTATTCTATCTCAAGTTTTTAACCTTTTCAACTCCTTGGGACCACCAGTGGTTCCAAAACGCACTTCGTCATATTCTTCATAACTTTCATATTTCATAAGCTACATTCTAAAGGTGGGGGTCGTATGAGAGCTGTAACTGTCTTCTTTCCAGTCAAATAGATGGGTGATGTAATTTTAAACCCTTATAATAAAAGAAGCTGAACTTTTTTTCTACTGAAAGTCGACTCATTTTTACCCAAATCTGGGCTATAAACTATAAACAGACGGCGTCTCTTCAGTGATCTGCTCTGTAAAAATTATTATTATAAAAAAAACACAAAGAGTGTCTAAGATTTTTGGCTTTCAGCAGTAAATTGTAAGCATACAGCAATATGAGTGATCATAAACCACATTTCTGTTAATTTGAGGGGAGCTTTTACATAAAATAAATAAATAAATAAAATAAAAATTTACATTTATTTCATGCAGCTACTGAATAATTTGCCTTTTGGTCATGTAAATTCAGATGGACAAACCAAAATATACCCTGGTCAATAAGAAGACTTCAGACGCTGGGTACAGCTGGAGAATAAAGGCAAAGTGCATTCAGCCTGGGCATCAGGCTCTTGACCCAAATGCGAATACAATGTACAGTTCCAATCCTTCAAAGATGAGCTAATCCCCTCTCTCTCTCTTTGATGTGTCATAACCTGTTTTGCCCATCAATAAACCAAAGATTTATCACTTTTTTGGACCCAATTAAATTCGACCCAGTAAAAAGGTCTATTTGTCTTTTCTGTATCTAATCATTAAAAAGGGCAAGCTGCATCTTTGGTACTCAGAACCTCCCTTGGTGCTTATCAAACACCTGTTTATACCAGTGGTGGACAGTAACTAAGTAAATCCATCCATCATCTAAACCGCTTATCCTTCTGGGTCGCGGTGGGGTGCTGGAGCCTACCCCAGCTGTCACTGGGCGGAAGGCAGGATACACCCTGGACAGGTCGCCAGTCCATCGCGGGGCAGTAACTAAGTAAATGTAATTCATTACTGTACTTAAGTACTTTTTTGTGTATCTGTACTTTACTGAAGTTTTTCCATTTTGGGTGACTTTTTACTTTCACTCCACCACATTTCAAAGTCACAT
The DNA here is from genome assembly GCF_904425465.1 of Colossoma macropomum. Classification (NCBI taxonomy): domain Eukaryota; kingdom Metazoa; phylum Chordata; class Actinopteri; order Characiformes; family Serrasalmidae; genus Colossoma; species Colossoma macropomum. Next base: position 9,409 of record NW_023494788.1, read on the forward strand.
ATCTTACTTTTTACTCCACTACATTATGAGAAATCTGTCGTTCCTTTCGGTTTATGTGTGTATAAAAATGTAACATGTCAAAACGAAAGAAGTGTGAAGTAAGCGCACCAATCAGGGCACAGGGGTCACTTTGTTTTGAGCTTGTTTTGACCTGTTGTTCATACCGACCCAGTGCATCACACGGTTCAACATCAGTGCAGCAGCGTAAAATTTTGGGAGAGTCTATTCAACATAAACGATGAACTAACCTAACTTTGTGTAAACAGACCACAATATAGAAATATGTACACATATGCAGTTGTGACTGACGTGTCTTTTTCTGAAGTTATACAAACACTTTCATTTTATAGTAAATTAGTTTTGGCTAGTTTGTGTTTATGAACAGAGACCTACAGATGCAGTTTAGTAAAGGAAACTCATTTGTGAATCTGAGTTTAACGTTTTTATTAAACCTAAACTTGTAACTAAGTTGTAAATAAATCTTAAACTGAAACTTTGCTTGTTTGTAAAAAGTGATTTCAGAGCCACTCAGTTCTACCTGATGGAAACTGCCTTCAGTGTTTTGTGCTGATGATAATTTTAATAGACATCAGCGTCACTAATTAATGACATTCTATTAAAAGACTGGTTTACCAAGAGAGACACTGGAGTATTTTCACCTAAAATGAGTTCATGAAGCGAGTCTTGTTACAAAAATGATAATAGGACATCAGAGCCATAATTAATCTTTTAGTACTTTTACTTTTGATACTTAAGTACATTTGAAGGTAAATACTTTGTACTTTTACTCAAGTGGAGGTCTAAAGGGAGGAACTTCTACTTTTACTGGAGTAATATTTTACCTTGGGTATCTCTACTTTAACTCAAGTACATGGTTTGTGTACTTTGTCCAACACTGGTTTATACACAGGTCTATTGTGGCTTAAGGTTCAAAGGGTTCACTTGAAGGCCTCTGCCTTTGATGTCTTATATATACTCTCCAATGTCCTATGTGTATACCTTTTATTAACGATGTTCTCTTTAATCATCATGTTTGTTTATTGTCTTAGAAATGTTCGTTTTATTCTGTCATAGCCTTGTGATTAACTGTGTAATTCATTATGTAATTACATTTAAATAGCACAGCAAAACAACAGTAATGCTCATCTAAGCATTAAAAGACTGAGTTTAACTACAGCTCTTACAGTGATCTTTGATGTGACCTTTTGTGCCACATTAATCTTTCATGTTCTCAAATGTTCTGTACACGCCCTGCTGCTTTATTTATAGCTTTTATACACTGTCCTACACACTGACTCACTTCTGTCCACTGCTACTCAAGACAGTTTAGTTTTGACCTCAACCTCTCTCAGATTAATGCGTCCATTAATACCTGAGAAAGATGCATTTAAAAAGCTGTTTATTTGGACAGTACGTGTTAATTTGGTCAGAAAAAAAGACAAACATTAAAATAAATACAACTAATAGTAATAAAGTGTGAATGTAAATGTGTTTTATTTAACTATTTCCAAACCTCTCCTTATAGAAGAGCAGTGTTAATTGTGGTTATCACCCAATTCCTGGTTTATCTACTCAGTACTTACTTCATTACGTTACATCAGGTGCTGCTGATGGGATTTAACAAATCTGATGGTGGGAGACATGAAGCAGAAATCCAGAACCAAGCTTCTTCAAACTGGCTCTTAAGACATCAACTATGCTTTTAAAAGTAAGAAATTCTTGCTGCTTCTAACTGTACTTATATTTATTTGCATTTATTCTAATGGTGTATCTTGATTTCACTGTCAAAAATGCATTTATTGCCCAGAAAAATTGTATTTCATTACAAATGTTTGTACACAGCTGTTGTCCTTTATATAGTGTGGACATTTCATGGTGAAAGGACCAATAAAATTGCTCCAGAAACACCTAGAATAAAACATTTTTACTTTACACAAAGTAAAGAATGTTTTGGAGATACTTGATGTTCTTTAGACATTGGACAGCGAAGATATATAAAAGTTTGAACATAGATTTTAGAAGTGAAAAGAGGAAATGCAACCTTTGCAGAAAACTACTTACAAAAAATATCTGCAAATATTAATGCACAGTTCATTTAAAAAGTATTTTGTTCTACTTTTTAAAGCCGACAAGTTCAGCAGCTATATTTCTCCAGGTGCCCAGGCTAAGAGGAGGAAGAAAAGCAGTGAAATTGAATTTAAAAAGTTCATTAAAAGAGTTACTTTGTTCTTAGGACAGATAATTAGGTAGGCCTTTATGCCTTTTGTTACTTTGAACTTATTTCTCTCAACTCAATTCAGATTACGTTTGGCACAGAAGACGTCCGTGTAGGCTACTGATGGTTGGACACCAGGGCTACCTGATGGACAGCATAAAGCTTAATATTTTTTTGCTTAATATATGTCAGCAAAAAAAAAAAAAACATGGCATGTACAGAACTTTGAAAACCCTACTAAGTCAGTAGTACCACAAACACACACACACAAACACATTTGGAAGATAGTTCTGCACTATTCTCAGGCTTAAGATCTACTCACACATTTTCAATGATGTGCAAGTATCTGAGGGCCATTCTTAAAGCTTCAGCTTGCATTTCTTGAAGTAGTTCATAGTGGATTTTGAGGTATGTTTTGGGTCATTGTCCTGTTGTAGAAGCCAGCCTCTTTCTTGTTTTTTGACTGACTGTGTTCCAGAGTTTGCAGGAACTTGCCTGTGCCGTGACTCCTGTTCCACTGGCTGCAAAGCATAATAGTTCCAGCTCCATGCTTAACAGTTGGCAAGGTGTTCTTTTCATCAAATGCTACTCCTTTTTTTCTCCAAACACGCCATTGCTGGTTGTGCCCAAAGAGTTCCATTTTTACAGTCCACAGCGCATGTTTTCAAAAGGACTCCTATAGGCTTATGTAGTTGTTTTTTTCCCACACTTCAGAAATTCACTTTTGTGAGGAGGTTGCAGGTCAGCTTTCCTTTGATGACTCTTCCATGCAGATCATGATCAGTAAAATGGTGTACAACCCTTCCTGTGTCTGCCAAACCCTCCTGCAGTTTCTTTGTTGGTCAGCATATAAGCAGTTCAATCTGAGAGTTTTCTAGGTCTGCCAAATGTTGCCCAGAGTTCCACAGTTCACCTTAACTGCCATTTCATAATGACATTTTAGACAGTGGAAATTGTGAGCTGAAAGCCTTTTGCTGCTTTGTAGGCATCAATTAGCTTCAAATTCAGGTCCTCAAACTGCTTAGAGGAGCCTATGTTGTTGTTGTTGAGTGTTGGCACAAGATTTAAAGTGCTCTGCAATTATGATCAGTTGACAATTCCTAATGATAATTCTTGACCTGTCATTTAAGGCCTGATGACTTAACTCATTACATTATTTTTTATCTTAATAAATGTAACGTAAAGTAATAAATGTAATGTAAAGTAATGTAAAGTAACTAACTGTGCATTGACATTTGTGGAAAAAAATATAATTTTTGTAAAATTGTTTGCTGCACAGGTTGTGTTTATTTCTTTCCACAAATAACAAAATATCGCTGCTGTCGGAAGAAAACCTCGTATCTTCATTTTTGTCATTTTTCAGTTTTTGACATAATTTGAAAATACCTGTGGCCCTTTACATTGTGTGTACATTTAATGATGAATGGACCAAAAGAAACGGCCCAAAACGACTTGGAAAAAATTCTGGTTCCATTGACTTACATTAAAAATAAGTAGTATTTTTCCTTCTGCTGTAAAGTTAGAATTTTGGAGACACAAGGTTTTCTTCCTACAACAGCGATATGTAATTGGGCTGGGGTTGCCCAAACTGTTGCATGTGACTGTATAATCATATTCCTCTCTGACCTTTGCTGAGTTTGTGTTCCTCAGACAACAAGGTCGGAGTTGATTTCACTCTGTCTCTTCATCGCTTATTTGTTTTGGTACCTGGTTGTTTGTAGGAGAGTCTTAGTTCATTTAATCATCGTTTCAGTGCGGATGCGCTGAGGACCCAGCCACCGCCAAACAAATTAATTACGTTAAAATGATCAGCTGGGCTGTGCCACCCACCAGGTTAGCTGCACTATGAAATTAGACTGTAGGAATCATATCATGCTGAGCTTCACTGCCACAAATCAGCTGGCCTCGTTTTTGGCATATCAATCAGTGGAGAAACAGCAGAAGATGTAGAGCCTTTCTGAAAAGATTCTGAATTCAATTCATTCTTGTGAATTACAGATTATTTCTAAAGATTATTTGCTGACCAGTAGTGTATTATATACTTTCTTAATTTGTATAGACCCTCCTGGGTCACTGCATTAATTTTTTTCTCTTGTAGATCCTTCCTGCTGATGTACAGTTGGAGAACAGAGCCTATCCGTTGATGCACAGATCGTGCCATCCTCTAGTCCTTTATCATTGGTCAGTTTTTGACCGCAGAGCCGCTCTTGAGTGGATATTTTGGGTGGTGGATGACTCTCAACCCAGTAGTAAAACATTGCTAAATTGTGCACCTATATAGTGGCCCGAAAAGGTGTTTCCAATAAAGTGGCCAGTGAGTGGAATCACAAGGTATGTGTTTCTAATAATGTGGCCAGTGAGAGGAAGTAGAGAATATGTGTTTCTAATAAAGTGGCCAGTGAAAGGAAGTAGAAGGTGAGTGTTTCTAATAAAGTGGCCAGTGAAAGGAAGTAGATGGTAGGTGTTTCTAATAAAGTGTCCAGTGAAAGGAAGTAGATGGTAGGTGTTTCTAATAAAGTGTCCAGTGAAAGGAAGTAGAAGGTAGGTATTTCTAATAAAGTGGCCAGTGAAAGGAAGTAGAAGGTAGGTATTTCTAATAAAGTGGCATGAGGAGTTTTCTGTAACTTCTGTAATCTAAGAACAACTCAACTTAAGAATAGGCAGTCTGTACTTTAGTTCATGTAATTACTGTGTAATAAGCCATGTATATAATTCTGGGAGATTAAGGGGTTAAAGCCTTGGCTTGATTACACAAGAAATCTGAATTAAATGACTTGTACAAAAGTTAATTTCTTTTTTTTTAAAAGCCCATATCCAATAACAATTTGGCAAAGGGGGCAGCTGTTTAAAATCAATGGTCTGGGGTTTTAATCCACTTCTATATTGTATAGATTATTATGACATATGAGTTATGAAAACTGTACTCATTTAATATAACAAGTAACAGGACAGCAGGAAACTGATCTTGCGATTGATTTCTTCCACTTTCAGCCCAAACGCGTCCATCACTCTCCTTTTTTCATCCTCTGACAGCTGCATCAGCACCATCATCAAATTTTCTCTTCAAATAATTGGATGGCCTGCAGTGTTCTGTCCTGGTTTGGGTAAAGATGGAGTGTTTAGAGGAAGCAGAAGGTGATGTATGTCACAGTCAGTGCTTCAGATATCAGAGAGAGGCTGAACTGCAGCTTCATCGTCCCTCACACTCTCCAACAGCAAGCAGCATGTGTGTATCCCTATATATCTGAAGTTATGGAAACCTACCTTAGAAATGGTTAAGATAATATTGACTAATGTAGCGTAAATGGCCATTAAGTTATAGTTACTCATTTTTCAGCAGATGTTTCTGAGAAGATAATCCACTTGCATAATGTTGGAGAAAGTCAAAGTGAAAACAAGTGAGTTTCAAAAACTGGAGGTCAAAACTGACCAAACACTACAGAGAAAATGAGACTCCTAACAACCACCTGGAAGACCTGGTAGACCCCAAAACTGCCCCAGCCAGATAAACAGCACTTAAAGCTTTCATCTCTGAGAGAGAGGAGAAAATCAAGCTGCTTCAGATCTGAAAACATCCACAGGTGTTTCTGTCCATCCTTCCACTGTGAGAAGACGACTCAGTGCTGTGGGTCTGAAAGGATGTGTAGCTGTCAAGAAGAACCTCAGTGAGAAAAGGAGACGGACACATCAAACAAAGAGGCTGAACAATGGACTGACCACCCCAGAGTCCAGACCTCAACACCACTGAATGTGTTTGATTACTTGGATCACCAGAAGAGGAAAATACTAAAGCAGCTTCTAAGAACTTGTAAACAAATTTCCCTGCAGATTTCTGTTAAATATATTGCTTTGTAATCTCAGGTTGTTGGTAAAGTATTGCGAGGCTGTTGCTATGGTATCCAGAGAGTTGTCAAGGTGTTGCTAGGCCATTTATATGGTATCCCAGGTAGTTGCTAAGGTGTTACTTGGTCATTATTATGTTATCCTGGGTGTGGCTAGGCCATGGCTATAGCATCCCAGATGATTGCTAAGGTGTTGTTCTGCAATTATTATGTAGTCCCAGGTCACTGGTGAAGTATTGGAGGCTGTTGCTATGGCATCCAGGGGGTTGCTAAGGTGTTGCCAGGCCATTTCTATGGTATCCTAGACAGTTGCTAAGGTGTTGCTCAGCCATTATTATGTTATCCCAGGTGGATGCTAAGGTGTTGCTATGCTACTGCTATAGCACCTCAGGTGGTTGCTAAGGTGTTGCTAGGCCATGGCTTTGTTATCCCAGGTGGTTGCTAAGGCCTTTGTTATGCTATTGCTATATCACCTCAGGTGGTTGCTAAGGTGTTGCTAGGCCATGGCTTTGTTATCCCAGGTGGATGCTAAGGTGTTACTATGCTAGCGCTATAGCACCTCAGGTGGTTGCTAAGGTGTTGCTAGGCCATGGCTTTGTTATTGCAGGTGGATGCTAAGGTGTTGCTATGCTACTGCTATAGCACCTCAGGTGGTTGCTAAGGTGTTGCTAGGCCATTACTTTGTTATCCCAGGTGGTTGCTAAGGTGTTGTTATGCTACTGCTATAGCACCTCAGGTTGTTGCTAAGGTGTTGCTAGGCCATGGCTATGGTATCCCAGGTGGTTGACAAGGTTTTTGTTATGCTATTGTTATATCACCTCAGGTGGTTGCTAAGGTGTTGCAAGGCCATGGCTATGTTATCCCAGGTGGTTGCCAAGGTTTTTGTTATGCTATTGTTATATCACCTCAGGTGGTTGCTAAGGTGTTGCAAGACCATGGCTATGTTATCCCAGGTGGTTGCCAAGGTTTTTGTTATGCTATTGCTATATCACCTCAGATGGTTGCTAAGGTGTTGCTAGGCCATGGCTATGGTTTCCCAGGTGGTTGTTAATATGTGTGTATGTATATCCGCTAGTATGTGAGTCTGTATGTGACGTCTATGATGGGCAGTATGAGCTGTCCTTTGTGACATTTGTGGCAGTTAGTTTAGAATATTTTCAACATGTCTATATTCACTTCTGATGGGAACAAATAAAGGCTCTACAATCATTGTGGCTAAGCCAAATCAAATATGTATTACGTTTTGGTTGGTTGTGGCCCAATAGACAAGAAAAAATGGGTAAAATGACAGTAATAATGCATTTTTCCAGCCAGTCAACCAGTTTGGGTTTCTGCCAGCATCTTAGATGGCCATGGACACTCTCTCACAAACACTCCGTCTTTGAGTCATTCTCACTTTCTTTCTCTCAGTCTTTCTCTCTTTCTCCACACCGGAGTCTCTGTGGTAGAAGTGACTTGATTTCCCCGGAGTTACACAGCCTTGAGACCTGCACCAATATACAGCAGCGCAATCCTCCAGAGCCATTTCATCAGCACTGCAGCACTGTACCTGCACTCATTAGAACACACACCATCACCAGGCTATTAATAAATCACCCATAAAACAAAAGATCTGCTCTCCTGCTGACCTTTATGTTCCTCGTTTTGAAGTGATATAAAGATCTGAGGTTTACAACCAAGAAAATTTCTCATCAACAGTACAAAGCTGGGATTAGTTCAATTCATGCCAACAGTAAATAATTAATCACATTTATCGCATGCGTTTGTAAGTTTTATACAACTTTAAATCCCAATTAAAGCAGCTTCAGGAGGCTGAGAGGATGGCATGTACAAACTGCATAATTCAGACTCTACTGACACACAGCTAAAGCTAAACTGCTGGTCCAAACGTTTCCTGACTGAAGCTCTAACATGCAAACTTCCATAAATGCTGTATGTAAAGGTCAGCATTAGAAAAAACAACCTAAATAAACGTTCATAAATTAAAAACGGAGATGTTAGAACATAAACAATTTCAATAAATACTGCTGTACACTACCGTACGAGATGATAGTCTGGAAATAACAATCATCTATGCCAGAAGAGGAGATGAGTCAAACAAACAAACGTCGCTCGCCGCCACCCTCTAAAGGTGTCATTAACAAACATTGAGCAAACAAACGTCGCTCAGCGCTGCCCTCTAACGGTGTCATCAACAAACATTGAGCAAACAAACGTCGCTCAGCGCTGCCCTCTAACGGTGTCATCAACAAACATTGAGCAAACAAACGTCGCTCAGCGCTGCCCTCTAACGGTGTCATCAACAAACATTGAGCAAACAAACGTCGCTCAGCGCTGCCCTCTAACGGTGTCATCAACAAACATTGAGCAAACAAACGTCGCTCAGTGCCGCCCTCTAACGGTGTCATCAACAAACATTGAGCAAACAAACGTCGCTCAGCGCCGCCCTCTAAAGGTGTCATTAACAAACATCGAGCAAACAAACGTCGCTCAGCGCCGCCCTCTAAAGGTGTCATTAACAAACATTGAGCAAACAAACGTCGCTCAGTGCCGCCCTCTAACGGTGTCATTAACAAACATCGAGCAAACAAACGTCACTCAGTGCCGCCCTCTAAAGGTGTCATTAACAAACATCGGGCAAACAAATGTCGCTCAGCGCCGCCCTAAAGGTGTCATTAACAAACATCCGGCAAACAAAGTCGCTCAGTGCCGCCCTAAAGGCGTCATTAAAAACATCAAACAAACGTCGCTCAGCGCCGCCCTCTAAAGGCGTCATTAACAAACATCGAGCAAACAAACGTCACTCAGTGCCGCCCTCTAAAGGTGTCATTAACAAACATTGAGCAAACAAACGTCGCTCAGTGCCGCCCTCTAAAGGTGTCATTAACAAACATCGGGCAAACAAATGTCGCTCAGTGCCGCCCTCTAAAGGTGTCGTTAACAAACATCCGGCAAACAAACGTCGCTCAGTGCCGCCCTTTAAAGGCGTCATTAAAAACATCAAATAAACAAACGTCGCTCAGTGCCGCCCTCTAAAGGCGTCATTAACAAACATCGAGCAAACAAACGTCACTCAGTGCCGCCCTCTAAAGGCGTCATTAACAAACATCCGGCAAACAAACGTCGCTCAGTGCCGCCCTCTAAAGGCGTCATTAACAAACATCGAGCAAACAAACGTCACTCAGTGCCGCCCTCTAAAGGCGTCATTAACAAACATCCGGCAAACAAACGTCACTCAGTGCCGCCCTCTAAAGGCGTCATTAACAAACATCCGGCAAACAAACGTCGCTCAGTGCCGCCCTTTAAAGGCGTCATTAAAAACATCAAATAAACAAACGTCGCTCAGGGCCGCCCTCTAAGTGTGTTATTGCACCTGTTAGAAGTTTGATTGTCATAATCAATGTGTTTTCTGCTTGTTTTTCATCTTTTTAACTTCGTGATCTGCACTCAAAAATTACACCCTTGAGAGTCTCTATTCTTAGTTCAGCTCTTTCCTCATCCAGGCAGAAACAGACACAAAAATGGCTTTAACTGCCTCTCAGTGTGTGTGTGAGCTGCAGAACCCCACGGAGAGCCCGGGGAGCGCTGTGTTTCACTGGAGCTTGGCAGGCCGCCTGCGGGCTTTCTGGTGTGCGAGGCATCGAGCGGCCAGGTGATAGACGCTACACCTCAGGATTTATCCCCTCGATTTGGGGATACCTGCGGGGACAGATGTTTAACTATGGCGCTCATTTTCAGCCTGACTTGTATTTTTTATCCTTTTATACTGGCCCACTTTAGTGAGCCTACAGGAGGCTCTGCAGAGAGAGAGAGAGAGACGTGTGTGTGTGTGGAGAGAGAGTGAGAGAAGAGAGAACGAAGAGAGAGATAGAGAGGAGGAGATACAGAGGAAGGGGAGAGGTGAGAGATACACCTTGGGGGGGTGACTTTTAAGAACATTTAATGGAACATCAGACTCAATATCAAAATACTTTCTCTGAAACAAAAACGGTCAAAACAGGCCAAAACAGTCATCAGTAACCCGCCCTGTTTATCAGGTTCACCCCCCCTAACAGCACAACAGTGTCCAAATCATCAGTAAAACCATACTTAGCATTTTCCAACAGGAGTAGATTTAACACCAAACCCCTCACCATCAAAACAGGACCAGTACCCTCACACACTTTCATCCTCTTCTTCCTATTACACCCATTTTAATGCCCCATTCAAAAAATTTAAAAGAATTACTTTGTCCCTCTTCAAAACAGAATAATTAGGTCCATAGATGAATAGACTTTGGATGAAAAGAGCCTAAAATCACTAAATCCCAATTCTAACTAGATGTAGGATTTGATATAAATGTAAACACTGAATGAAAACATGAAAAACTGTCCCAGAAGCCCTACACACTGCAGAAAATAATATCATAATAATAATATACAACTGATCTTAAATCTAGTCAATATATCTAATATTTCCCATTTTAAGATGGTTGTGCACTTATTATAAGATTATCTTACAGCTCAGCTTATTTCTAGACATTATTTACTTGTTTTAAGTCATTTTATTTAGTAAAATTATCTCACTATACTGGAAGATAATTTAGCTGGTTTCAAGCTCATTTCTTACAACAAGCTAAATTATCTGCCAATATACTGAGATAAATTTACTTATTCAAATTAATTAAAACAAGTAAAATATCAAGAAATAAAGTCAATAATCTTAAATTAAGCTTAGAACAATCTTAACCGGAGGAATATTAGATTTACTGACTATATTTAAGATAATTTTATTTGACAAGACACTATGTTTTGCAGTGATTGAGCTGTACCATGTGCCCGTTTGAGGCTAGAGTCCCATGCGCGATCCTCCACTGGAGGTCTCCCATTCTCTTTATAATGGGCCTTTTGTACCAGCTACCTTTAGGGGAAGAGCTGCCCCCACAGCCTCAGTCCATTTGGTCTCTCGCAGACCCATCAGAGCTTGAAAATTCAGAAATTTGATACATGCAAAATATAGTGACCGTTTACTCAGCCCAACAGGGTGGGGGCTCTAATGAGAGGGGCTTCCCCTGACTTTCCTGCCAGTCCTCTTGTTCCACTTTGACCACCAGCTTGGAAAATTGGCCATTCCACTCTGGTTGTCCTCCACAGGAGCCTCATCCAAATATTTCGAAACAGAGACAGACATGTTAGACCTCAAATGGTCTGGCGGCAGTAAAGCCAGGAGCACTGACCTGAGGCCAACCATGTCTGCCAACTGTTCCAGTGTCAACCACATCACACCCCTCCTCAGGTGGCAAACTTTACTAATGCCAGCCTCCAATAAGCTGTTCCTCAATTCACAGGAACCTGGGACATGGTTAGAAAAGCAGAGTTAAATAATAATAATAATAATAATAATAATAATGATAATAACAACGATGAGCTTTATTTTTATAGCACTTTTTCAAACAAAGTTCCACAATTGCTTTCACAAAAGACAAATAAAATTGCAAACAATTCGACAATAAAAAGTAAAAAATGTAAATGTAAACAATAAAAGCAGTAAAACAAAATAATAAATTGGAAATATTTTAGAACTGCAAGTGCAAGCGGTAAAATGAATACAATTTTTATTAAAAGCTAATCTAAACAAGTGGGTCTTAACTTTTCTCCTAAATATGCTCAAATCTTCCAGAGCCATCATCAGGAAGGGAGTTCCAAACATTCGGGCCATAATGGGAGAAGGCTGGCGAGTGGCCGGTACAGCCAGCATGTTCCTGTGGGCTGATCTGAGGGCTCTTGAGGGGACATACCTAATTACCATGTCACTCAGGTATTGTGGATCATGACCATGAAGACATTAAAAATCAGTTAAAAAAAAATCTTAAAATTGATTTTAAAAAGCAAAATTTCCTCAAAAGCCCACTTAGATGGAATAGTTCAGCTCTGCCATGAAGAGGAAAAAGCTGCAATGCCTGCAAAGCCTCTGATTGAAATGGAGACAAACCTCCTAAGTCCATTGTTCCCAGCTAAAGGGAGAACAGGTGTCTGTCCAGGCTCATGCAACCAGAAACCCACAAAAGAGCACAGGCCAGGTCTGTCCAGGCATGGCATCGGTGATACAGCAGCTGCTGCACTGCTTGTAACTGTAAGACAGCAACTCAGGAACGGATGTCCATCAGCCCCTGTTCCCCCTCCTGCTCTGGAAGATACAACACTGCAGCTCTTAACCAGTTCTGACCGCTCAAGAAAAAGTCTGATATCTGTTTTATACTCACCACAAAATATTTAGATTTTAAGATCCTGTAACTGCACTGATTCAGTCAAACAATAAACAGCTGGTTACAAAGAAATTCCACTGATTCTTGCAGAATTCAACCCTTGAGATGTAATCAGAGTGATTCAGAGTGGTTTGGTGTGAAATGGTTCAGATCTCTTTACAGTGGTGGTGATAGGAACCAGGGGTCGCCATGACTACAACGCAAATATAGACATTTTATTTACTATCCAGAACCACCAGTGAACCTACACGAGTCTTCTGAGTTTATATGGAATGTTGATGATGGAAAATAGTGGAAAATCCTGAAATAATAAGTTTTCTTTGGGGACTATTTTGCCTCACAACACCCTGCATATTATGTATCCCTCCACCATGAATGGATGTTAAGGCCAAAATCTTCTCAAAACTGCCATAAACAGTGTCTCAGACATCAGGCAGTGAATTCATAACCATTTCATGTAGTAACTTTCTGTGAGGGGGCTTTTAGAGGTGGACGTCTGGTTCCTATCACCACCACTGTGAACAATTCTGACTCGGTCAGTTTCTCTAGAACAGAGCGTTTCATAAACCATATATATTAACATTTTGAAAAAAAATATGGAATTTCTTATATTCCAGCAGACATATACAGTAACACTTTTAGTGATAGATTAGAGACATATTGATTACTGTAGGCTTCTGATATCATACTGCAAACCCTGATATTGCGATAATGATTAAAGGCCTTTTGGCTGAGGTACCCATGAGACTTACTGGATGAGGTATCATTGCTTAATATCATTTTCAGTGAGTATGAATTTTTAAAGGGATGGATGACGACAGTGAAGACGCTAATCTCCAAGGAGCCACTGTGAATGTGGCCAAAAGGCAGACGCCGTTTCGTGTTGCAGGAGCGTGTAAATAAGCAAACTTCTCCAAGCAAATCTTGGATGCTCGTCTACATGTGGAGTAAAATTGTGTCAATTTGACATATATATCTTTTTTTTAACTATCTAATAACAAGGTTCTCTTTAAAATGTCTCTATCTGGAGGTATCAGGTGCTGATCCGACTGGCCTCCTTATACAGTCGCCGATGACATCATGACAGGGCTCTTAGTCAAGATGGAAATCTGATTTGTCCTCATAAAACTTTCAGAGGCCTTATCTGTGCCTCGCCCCAGAAAAGCAGGGACAAGACGGGGTGATTATGTGGAGAAAATCGAGTCAAACTCGGCTAAAAGGCGTCAGACAGTACGGAGAAGCAGACGAGGAGCGAGCTGCGAATTCAGGAGCTGAATTTGTCAGGATTAGAATCAGAATTAGTTTTGTAAGATACATATTTTCTTAAGCAATAAGCTGATATCAGGGATAGTTTGCTTAAATGAGCTAATATAGCATACAATATTTCTATCCAATATTGTGCCCCAGATATATTTCTTTCTCATATTCTATTCTTTAATTCTCCAAGCCATATTAATTGTACTTTGTCTTATATTTAAAGAATAATTTACAGATTTGACTTTAATTTTACTGAATGTATAGAATAACATATTCAACTTAATTTACAGGACTTAGGCACAGGAAGGAGAGAAATACATAATGCATGAAATTATTAACTCCACAAGTGTTTCCAACGCTGTTAATCCATTTTCCCAGTTTGACCCAAACTCTCAGAAATAAAGGTAGTAAACCGTCACTGGGGCAGTGCCCCTCTGGTCACTGGGGTGAAACCCTCAAGGGTCCATCTCAGTACCTTTAGTCAGGGAACATAACTGAACCATAATCCACTGAAATGATATGTTCTAAGCTGTACTGACTCCACACACCCCGTCTCGTCTCCAGGCTTTTATTTTACTGTTCTATTTTAAAACATTCGGTTATGAAAAGGAACAAATACGAACTTTTCACCTGGAAAAACTTATTTAAGGTTCACAATCAGACCTTAAAACCACTGTTGAACCTTTGAGGGATCATTTACACTGTTTGTACCTTGATGAATGAAAAATGTACTGCATTTTATATGTATATATATATGATTACATGATTACAACGCTGCTCTTCTTCCATTGTTAAATTTTGGATTGAAAAAAGGTTAAACTCTTCAAATTGATCAGGATTTGTTTTTCTCTGTGTTGTCTAGGTAGATATAGCCAAGTAAGGTCTCTTATTGGCCAGGAATCCAAGAACTGAAGAGAAGTTCTAAAGCACAACCTTAACCACTAACATACCATGCAGCTCCAGCAGCACTGCTGTGTCTGATCCACTCAGACCAGCACAACACACACTAACACACCACCACCACATCAGTGTCACTGCAGTGCTGAGAATGACCCACCACCCAAATAGTACCTGCTCTGTGAGGGTCCATGGGGGTCCTGACCACTGAAGAACAGGGTAAAAGGGGGCTAACAAAGTATCAGAGAAACAGATGGACTACAGTCTGTAACTGTAGAACTACAAAGTGCACCTATATAGTAAGTGGAGCTGATAAAATGGACAATGAGCCTCGAAACAAGGAGGTGGTCAGAATGTTCTGCCTGATTGGTGTATATACACACACTTCACAGGACCAGGAAAAAATGTAAACTTTTGAGACATAATAGATTTTGAGTTGTTTATAACTGGTGAAAAGTCAGGAATCACCCAAAGATATATCATATTACATTGATCTCAACATTACCATTATGTATTACAGTAGTGGGTGCATGATATTAATAACTCCTTATTAATATCCTCGATTTTCAGAGGAAATACTGCAAATAGTGTTTTAGAGCGTTGATGCGTAGAGAGCACTGAGAAAGCACAGTGGAATGGGGCGGAGAGAGGGATGTAGAGTACCTATTTTCATGCATAATTGATGCCTTATCAGTGTCACTCTCCCCAGTGAGAAAGTCGGACTGATAAGACTGACACCACAGCTCGGCCTCAGTCACGGCACACGGGGTGACATTGCAGTCCGATTACCACACCAGCGCGCTGAGAGCATCAGAGTCACATCATTCCTGCCAAAGCTGACTTTCACAATCAGAACAACTGGAGCACCAGTTACCTAGAATTAGATTAGCCTGGACAGTCGGCCTGGGAAAAAACGTCTTCAGTCAGGTGACACCAAAGCACGTACACACACACACACACACACACACACACACACACACACACACACACACACACACACACTGCACCTGCTTTGAATTAGGCAGAGAGAGAGAGAGAGAGAGAGAGAGAGAGAGAGAGCGCGTGTACAGCAACTCAGCAACTAATTAACTGCACTCTCCCTCATTATATCAATTAATTTCCCCATAGCGCACAAATAAATAAATAAATAAATAAAACAAAACCTGCTGGCCTTGGGCTACTTTCCATCAAGATTAACGCAGTGCTTCAGCGTTTTCCTGCTGAGAAGACTAAAATGATCTAAATAACATGTGTAGGAAAGAAATAAATCACCTCTGTCAGATCAAAATCTTGTCATTAACAAAAAAACAATGATTTCTTTATATCATCTGAAAACACCAGCTGCTCTTTACATTCATAAATGGACTAAATGACACCTTAACTCACATTTAACTCACATTAAAGCTTAAGAACTTTTTCTTTCTGCTTTCAAGACGTTTTGAGTAAATTTGTCCCTCTAACCCTGCGTTCGCACCAGCAGCGACTTTTCGCCTCTTGTCGCCCAAATCGCTGGTCGCTCATCGCCTGTGGGCGTTTCTGGACACGAGGAACCAAAAGCGGAGTGTCTTGTTTCACAGTGGCGGAGATAAAGTGTGTACTTTGCTGCTCACTGCTCAGTTCCTATTGGTAATCGTCACATCGCTTCACTCCTTTTTTGGGTCATTCTACAGAAACGTCCATTTTTGTGTCCCTAGTGTTTACAGATATATTACACTTGAAAAAAACATGTTAGGGTTACAATTTATTTATATTTTAAAATAAAACAATGAGTTATTTTATCAATTCCGCCTTCTTGAGCCTCAATTTAGCAAAATTGGTTTTTAAATCAATCATATAGAATTCCAAGCACCACAGAAGAGCTCATCCCCACAGTCGTGTGTGAAGGCTGAGAACATATTTTCAGGTAAAAAACATGTTTTTCTGCAATTTTAACTACAATAATCTATACATAACTATGGAATATATAAATTAAATGACATAAACAAAACAAAACAAATAGTAATGAAAGTCCCCAGGAGTCGTGTCACTGGTGTTACTGCATAACAAAAATCTCTTATTTTGAAATAAAAGTCACACTGATGACATCACTCGACTTCCTTTTACCTGTTTTCTGAGGATCTATGAAGAAAAGCTCATGGTGAGTCCACTGTGTCTTTCAGTTATCAGAGATTTTCTCATTTAGCTCATGATTTCATATGAAGCTTTTAGCTGAAGTCACTGGTGTGACCGACTTTATTCTCTATAACTGTGAAAAAATAGAACACAAATGGATTAAATTCCATATTTTAGTGGATATTCCATGATTGACAAGATGTGGTTTGATGCTCTGTAGCAGCCATTCTGTAAAACGCATTGTTCATTAAAAATGTCTCTGGTGGTTCCTTTATTATGTGGAACACCAATGAGGATCAGTAACACCAGTGACTCCTATGGAGAGACAGGAAAGTGGACGTTTCTGTAGAATGACCCATTTGCATAAAGTTAAAGTCTGCTGAAGTTTGTGAATGCAGGGTCATTTAGGATGTATTTACATGTGGCTGGTTTGGTTTGATTAAAGCTGGTTTGGATTGTTCAGCTGGTACTGACCAATAAGAATGTCATCATGAGTGCGGTTCTGGTCTAAACCGGGCATATAGAATAGACTAAACCTAAAAGACTAAAAGACTAAAGTGGTCTTTTCTCCGCAGACCTGCTTTGGTACTTGCAAAGAACAAAGTCTCGACTCTGATTTGACTTGTGGATGTGTTTCATAATCACTTCATGAGCTCTGAATTGGTAAAATAGAACAGTTTTAAAGTTTTAAAATGAGGCTGAGGGATTATTTCAATTATATATCAATGTGCAAAGTTTTTGACATTTTACCAAAGCAGCAAGACACTTGAGATTGTGTGTTTGCACAGTGTTTTCACAGTGATTTTACTCTGCTTTGTGATGCACTGATGACCTATTGCTCTAAAACACCACAAGACATAAAACAAACTGTACACAAAACCCCTGAGCTCAGTCAGTCCGGAGAACAGCGTGATTCGGAAAGTTTCGTGGATGTTATACTAGTTGTCACCAAATGTTCTTTATAAATCGGCCCATTCAGTTGTGATTTTTGTCCATATGACTTCTGTTCCATGCTGGCTCTACCTAATAAGTAAGGCCGCCAGGGGCTCCTAAAAGCTTCTGGGTTATTACGATACCATTATGTTGCTCAAGTGAGGGGAAAAAAAAAGAATATACGCACCTGGAGCTGAAAAACAGAAAGGAAAAAGGAGAAGATGAAGAGAAAAAACTATGGTTTTTTTCAACTTAGAGAGAAACTCTGACTCAGGTTCAGCTTCCCAAAATCTCATAAACATAAACGCAGTTAATTCATTTAACAAACAGCACTTTAAAACCGTCTCTCTTATCCAGGTTTAGACACTCAGACTGTGATTAATCCAGGTTTAGACACTCTGAAGGTGATTAATCCAGGTTTAGACACTCAGACTGTGATTATTCCAGGTTTAGTTACTTAGACTGTGATTAATCCAGGTTTAGACACTCAGACTGTGATTAATCCAGGTTTAGACACTCAGACTGTGATTATTCCAGGTTTAGATACTCAGACTGTGATTAATCCAGGTTTAGACACTCAGACTGTGATTATTCCAGGTGTAGATACTCAGACTGTGATTATTCCAGGTTTAGACAGTAAGACTGTGATTATTCCAGTTTTAGATACTCAGACTGTGATTAATCCAGGTTTAGATACTCAGACTGTGATTAATCCAGGTTTAGATACTCAGACTGTGATTATTCCAGGTTTAGATACTCAGACTGTGATTAATCCAGGTTTAGATACTCAGACTGTGATTAATCCAGGTTTAGATGCTCAGACTGTGATTATTCCAGGTTTAGACACTCAGAAGGTGTTTAATCCAAGTTTAGATACTCACACTGTGATTATTCCAGGTGTAGATACCTAGACTGTGATTAATCCATGTTTAGATACTCAGACTGTGATTAATCCAGGTTTAGATACTCAGACTGTGATTAATCCAGGTTTAGATACTCAGACTGTGATTAATCCATGTTTAGATACTCAGACTGTGATTATTCCAGGTTTAGACACTCAGACTGTGATTATTCCAGGTTTAGATACTCAGACTGTGATTAATCCAGGTTTAGATACTCAGACTGTGATTAATCCAGGTTTAGATACTCAGACTGTGATTAATCCAGGTTTAGACACTCAGACTGTGATTAATCCAGGTTTAGATACTCAGACTGTGATTAATCCAGGTTTAGATACTCAGACTGTGATTAATCCAGGTTTAGATACTCAGACTGTGATTAATCCATGTTTAGATACTCAGACTGTGATTAATCCAGGTTTAGACACTCAGACTGTGATTAATCCAGGTTTAGATACTCAGACTGTGATTAATCCAGGTTTAGATACTCAGACTGTGATTAATCCATGTTTAGATACTCAGACTGTGATTATTCCAGATTAAGACACTCAGACTGTGATTATTCCAGGTTTAGATACTCAGACTGTGATTAATCCAGGTTTAGATACTCAGGTTGTAATTAATCCAGGTTTAGATACTCAGACTGTGATTAATCCAGGTTTAGATACTCAGACTGTGATTATCCAGGTTTAGATACTCAGACTGTGATTAATCCAGGTTTAGATACTCAGACTGTGATTAATCCAGGTTTAGATACACAGACTGTGATTAATCCATGTTTAGATACTCAGGTTGTAATTAATCCAGGTTTAGATACTCAGACTGTGATTAATCCAGGTTTAGACACTCAGACTGTGATTAATCCAGGTTTAGATACTCAGGTTGTAATTAATCCAGGTTTAGATACTCAGACTGTGATTATTCCAGGTTAGGACACTCAGACTGTGATTAATCCAGGTTTAGATACTCAGACTGTGATTAATCCAGGTTTAGATACTCAGACTGTGATTAATCCAGGTTTAGATACTCAGACTGTGATTAATCCATGTTTAGATACTCAGACTGTGATTAATCCAGGTTTAGACACTCAGACTGTGATTAATCCAGGTTTAGATACTCAGACTGTGATTATTCCAGGTTAGGACACTCAGACTGTGATTAATCCAGGTTTAGATACTCAGACTGTGATTAATCCAGGTTTAGATACTCAGACTGTGATTATTCCAGGTTTAGACACTCAGACTGTGATTAATCCAGGTTTAGATACTCAGACTGTGATTAATCCAGGTTTAGATACTCAGACTGTGATTAATCCAGGTTTAGATACTCAGACTGTGATCAATCCAGGCTTAGATACTCAGGAGGATCCAATGCCAAAAAAGAAAAAAGAAGTCATATTAGCTTAATTTGTAGAAAGTAGAACATTTATAACGGAGCTCCTGCCACCAGGGTTAGATCAAACTAAGCTTAAAGTTAGCTGGATAAGCAAGAAATCCTGCCTCCTCAGACAGAACACTGGATCGGGAATGCTGAGAAGGTAATTTGTAATTTAAACCGTATCTCATTAGAACCCCAAACGAGCATCCAATTATTAGCAACACACAAATTAGCCATTTACATTCATATAATTTAGACAGCTTGTGGTGGTCATAGTTATTAGTCAGCCTCTAATTTTACAACACAATAGCTAACAAGATGAAGAGGGCAGGGTATTTTTTAAAGTACAGCTCAGGATTGTTTCATATAGCAAAGAAAAAAAAATGGGATTTTTCATGAAAACTGCTTAGGGCTACAATAGGCTGGAGCCAGCCCAGCTTCTGTTAATATGTATTTGTTTGATGTCAAATATGGAGGTGTGAATGCTGAGAGAACCAGAAGTAAAATGCAACAACGAGTGCATTTATATACACTCAATAATCTGATCTAAATCGGATTCCTACAGTTATTTAATTATTCAAAAGGTCATGTAAATAACACACTCTAATTTCTTAGATCATAGTCAGGTCTATAAATCAGATTAAGAAATCTGATAAAGAGGCAGTAATCAGATTTCTCAGTGCATGTAAACTCTTACTCTGATTTCTTTCGGATTTCTCAGTCTGCGCATGTGCAAAAACAGATGGCGGTACCGGAAATAAGCGAGCAGCGTCGCCGCGAGACGCAGCAAAACACTTCTGAAATGCTTGACAAAATGAAGGATTTAAATATTCTTCATCTTCTAGATGATGTATGTTCATATTTTAAGCTAAAGTGACGCAATGTATTTTTAAAAAAATGAAGTTTGAGTGTTATGTTACGTTTACGTCTTATATGCACTGAGAAATCTGATTACTGAGCTAAAATCCAGCCTCTTTATCAGATTTCTTAATCAGATTTCTAGACCTTACTCCGATCTTAGAAATTGGAGTGCACTGTTTACATGACTATTTGAATAACCAGATAACTTTGAGTTTATTGGCTGGTTGCAAAGCAGAAATCTGATTACTGTCTGACTCATGTAGACCTGGAGTTTCCCCATTATCTAAATGCATTGAGCGGACTACTGACAAGATCTGATTTTCTGCAGTTATCTGATTATTAAGTGCAAGTAAACGCACTCAATGTATCATATGCTGCTTTGGTCCAGATCAAGGGAACTAAACTACAAATGTAAACCTGCCACCATCCATGTCAAATTCCCACCCAGCCATGTCAAATTCCCACCCAGCCACGTCAAATTCCCACCCAGCCATGTCAAATTCCCACCCAGCCACATCAAATTCTCACACAGGTTTCCATTGCACAATGCTACCAAGCTGGGAGGGTGAAGGCTAGTATATTCCACCTCTGAGACACATTAAGCTCCAACACATCTTTTCAATCTGCCTCTAGTGCAATGTCATTAGAGCTCAACACACTTGGAGGAGAATGCTAATTACTAATCATGTCAGCTAACAGACACCTGCATTGGCTAGCACTGTGCAGTTATGTTCTAATGAACGTCACTGGGAATTGAGCTCATGGTGATAAGGCCAACGCTTCAGTAGCTGCACCACTTTGGAGACACGACGTGCTGCTCTGACACTGAAATTTTTGTTCTTACAGCAGCGTAACATACAGTAACCTTTAAAAATAATCATAATAAATAACACTACTGTCACAGTGTAAAACTTGCCATTTCCCTCAGTTATATAACCGTGTGTGAAATGCGAGAGAATTAGCTTGACTCGACGCTCTCAGGGTGCTCTGACTTTTAAACATTTGCAGGTTTTGACTTTCATTATGTAATTAAAGGTGAGCGGAAGGCCACTGGCTGTTAACTTTCACTGACACTGTTAAGCCGTGGGCCGAGTGTTTTCTCCAGGTGGCCTAAAGCTGACAGGAAAATGATTGAGGGAGAACAATTACCCCCAAAAATATGAGGTTGGTGGAGGTCGCACTGAGGCAAGTGAACACTGCGCCAACGGCTGCAGAACCGGGAACAATAAAATCATCGCAGAGGCTGTAGAAGTTACTGCAAGAGCTTCACTGGAGTCCAAGTTGCAGAAGTGTTAGAGACTGAACAGATTCCTATCTACGCTGTTTTCTGATCTGTCGAGATTAATATTTTGATAATCATAAATATGACAAGAGGAGAAAACTATAAATGAATAATTAACTAATGTAAAGGCAAAATCAACCAGCGATCACAGTACAGCAAATAAGTACAGCAAAAAAAAATCTAATTCATCAAGACAGGGCAGGTCAGTGCTTCAGTTCTGTATTCTGTTGCATTTAATGCATATAAAAAGTTTTAGGGCAAATATGATGAACTTCATAACTGAGAGTCACAACACAGGAGCATCAGCTAATCAAACTTCTTGATTTGCTCAAAGTTCTCAAAGTAACTCCAAGGCAAATATTCAAGTTATAGACAAAAGTACAACACAGATCACAAACCTGTTGTGGCTCCACAGCTGAATCAGATTTGTAGGTAAAAATAAAATAATCCTCCTTTACAGTAAAATAAAGCTCTGCTGATCGTTCAACACAGTTTAACAATAAATGGTCTTAAACTCTGGAGTTAATGTAGAACTGCTGATTCACCCTTTAACCCTGAAGATCAGCGCAGACTGCTGGTCACCATAGCAACACAGACAACAGTCTCGTCTAGCTAGTATCTAACGAAACGGCAAAGAGAGAGATTTAAGACGAACATCGATAATTTGGAGATGAATGGACTTATTTGCGTTTATAATCAATCCAGCTGGTTTCCTGATATGTTTAATCTGCAACAAGAAACACTAAAAAGTCACAAAGCTGAAGTCAGTTTTTCATTCGCCAGCTTCTTGTTCGAATTTTCATTTTCCACCTTCAATGGTGCAACAGTTAGCTAATACCATGATCACCATTTAAGGTGGACCTGGAAATTTTGAACAAGAAGCTGGAGAGTGACTTCAGTCTCGTAAAAAGTCAAATGTTGAGACACACAAGAAACTGTTCTAAATTTGCGGGAAAAGTTTCCTGCCGGAGATGTGAGAAAAGCAGCTATACCTGAGCTAAAGCTTAAAGCAGAGCAAAATAAGTCTGTGTTTTCAATGTAGTTATGTTATAACTGAAGTTTGAGGGGAGGAGCATGGCTGAAACCCCTCCTTCTTTCAATCTAACGCCCTATAAATTCACATCCTCACCTTCAGGTCCCGTGACGACGTGTTCGTCACATGTTGAAGGCATGGTCTGAACTCACAAATTTATGTTTTTTAGCCTATACTAGTATATCAGCACACACTGAGACATATTTATAGCCAAGAAGGGGAAACACTACTTCAATAAAATGGACATAAAATGTTGTGGCTTCCAAGGTGGTAAGATATTTTTTTTTTAACTTGACAAAATGGCTCTTCTTAACATTTGGGTTGCGACCCCTGCTTTAGAGCCTCGACCCTCTAAAAACATAGCTTGGGGTTTGTGACACATGACAGCTAAATGCACAGAAGAACACGTCGCTGACAGCACTGCTGTATAAACTGAATGAAGGCAATAACAGGCAGAGATGCATTCTGAAAAGAGGTAACTGAATGATCTGCTTCAGGTGGCATATTAGCATTCCAAATATGGATGTTTCGTAGCATAGATAGCTGGTAATGAAGTTACTTTTCTTCATACACTAAAGGCCTGGTGTACTGAGCCTTTCGGGGCAGTTCCAGACACAAACTGGACACATTCTGCCCACAAGCTATGTACAAAACTGGCTCACAAGCCTAGACAGAGCAGTTTATGGGCTGTGTGCATGGAAAAGGCTAAATGTGTTTCTCTCCTTCATGCAAAATGTGGGAGGATCATGAAAAAAGTGGGAGGAGAGATTAGTAATATATATATATATATATATATATATATATATATATATATATATAAAATAAATACAATAAAGTTTTCTACGTTTTATATCATACGAGGGTTATAGTTTTACTCAGAGAGAGAGAGATTTTTCAGAGAACACCCATTTTTTAAAATACATTTTATAAATTTAAAGCATCGAAATTGGAACTTTAAATTTAATCCCTGAATGAAGTTTAAATCTGAGTTTAAAGTAACAGTGAAACAGGATTAAATTTAATCTAGATTTACTGTGAAAGTAATCCAGGATTAAAATGGTGGTTTAAATGTAATCCTGATTATGTGTTTAGTGCATCATGATTATAGGATAAACATTTCTTTAATCCTAGTTTAGGCTTAATCCTTGTTGGTACAACCCATCTTGTGCCTTTTAAATACAGGCGAACAGTTAGTGGGCGGCTTTCTGTTCATTTTGCACAAACAGCTACAGTCCAAGTGCATTGTGGGTCCATATTGTGGGTGCAATAGGCACATTTTACGCTGAGAGGCCATGCGCATGATGCACCTTCATTCACGCAGCTATTCTTTTCTGGCTTTACAATTACAACACAATTTCACTGCTGTAATCAATTTTATGGAAAAGTCACTCATAAAAATAATATTTCATCATTAATCGAGGTTAGGTACCTTTTGAGACCCTCAAATTTATCTCACGTTAGGGGGGTGGGGTTATTTTGGCTTCAGAAACATCCAGACATCATACGAATACAGCCTGAATCCAAAATCATCATTATTTCCCCACTTATGGCCTGAGATCCATGTTCGTGGTCCCTGCATTTCTACACTGAAGCACATCTTCAGAGGCCGACCTGCTCTGGTGCTGCATCTGGCGGCTCGCATGCGATCGTTCTCCACATTAGTAGCTGAAACGGCCCCCTCGAGTTTGAGTGGCCCTCCAAATGAAGGAAACTCACTGTGCTCCATTAGCAATATATCTGAAAGCTGCCGAATGAGCTGACACGTCCGCCTCGCTCACGGTGGCAAATAACAGTGGCAAAGTCTTCAGCACGACATCAGCAGGCTGCTGGAACCAGAGAGGAGCGAGGCCGGAAGAAAGCAGCAGGGAATAAGCAGCGAATGGAGTGAGAGTAAAAACTCATTCGGGGGAAAAACAGGGACAAGTTTCAGCAGGTCAGAAACACCCATATTTATGACCCAGCTATGGGCAGCATATGGGAATATCTTGATCTTTATCATGTTGTTTCATTTCTCACTAGATACTGTAGATCGCGGTTTCTCAGGAAGCTTGTAGTGAATGGAGACGGCTCATGAAAATATGATTTATTTGACCACCAGAGAGAAAACCTTCCAGCTCTGATGCTGCAGAGCAAAAGCTCTTCTGCCAATGTAGCGAGAAGTACAGGCTTTATACAGATACAGATCTAACAAAGCTCTCGTGGCTAGGTGTGAAGTCAAGCCCCAGACTGCCTAGATCAGGGGTCGCAACTCAAATGGTAAGAAGAGCAATTTTGTCCTTTCAACAAAAATCAAACCACTTTAGAAGCCACAACATACACCAATCAGGGCATTAGATTCTGAGCACCTCCTTGTTTCTACGCTCATTGTCCATTTTATCAGCTCCACTTACTATATAGGTGCACTTTGTAGTTCTACAGTTACAGACTGTAGTCCATCTGTTTCTCTGATACTTTGTTAGCCCCCTTTTACCCTGTTCTTCAGTGGTCAGGACCCCCATGGACCCTCACAGAGCATGTACGATTTGGGTGGTGGGTCATTCTCAGCACTGCAGTAACACTGACATGGTGGTGGTGTGTTAGTGTGTGTTGTGCTGGTCTGAGTGGATCAGACACAGCAGTGCTGCTGGAGTTTTTAAACACCTCAGTGTCACTGCTGGACTGAGAATAGTCCACCAACCAAAAACATCCAGCCAACAGCGTCCTGTGGGCAGCGTCCTGTGACCACTGATGAAGGACTAGAGGATGACCAACACGAACTGTGCAGCAGCAGATGAGCTATCGTCTCTGACTTTACATCTACAAGGTGGACTGACAAGGTAGGAGTGTCTAATAGAGTGGACAGTGAGTGGACAGTGTGTTTAGAAAGTCCAGCAGCACTGCTGTGTCTGATCCACTCAGACCAGCACAACACACACTAACACCACCACCACGTCAGTGTTACTGCAGTGCTGAGAATGATCCACCACCCAAATAGTACCTGCTCTGTGAGGGTCCATGGGGGTCCTGACCACTGAAGAACAGGGTAAAAGGGAGATGGACTACAGTCTGTAACTGTAGAACTACAAAGTGCACCTATATAGTAAGTGGAGCTGATAAAATGGACAATGAGTGTAGAAACAAGGAGGTGGTCAGAATGTTATGCCTGGTCGGTATATTATGTCCATTTTACTGTCTTGGCCGTAAATTGTCCTGCATTGTCTATGTTACCCTGTTCTGTTTTCCTTTGTTTTGTTTCATCATGGACTTGTCTGTTCTACGAACGTCCACTACTCAATTTCTGGACTATTTAAATATAATTTAAATAAAAGCAACTCGCACTTGTGTCCAGCCTCATTGCCTCCTATGTTACAGATGGACAGACTGGTAGAAGCCTAAAATGCTTCAGAAAGATGTAGAACATCAAGAATGAAGTTGTAATAACATTGATATCCAGAATGGCTCACATTTTAAAAGTTATGGAGACAAATAATGACAAAAATTGTTGCAAATAGCACAGAATGATAATGCACTTTTCCCAGGATACTTTTATACATTTTTTAATACGACATAGAAAGTCTAGTTTGAACTATACATTGTATAAGTTATCAATACTGTGAATAATTAAAATGATGGAAATATTAAAGGTCCCATGTCATGCGAAACTGAATTATTCCACCTATCTGTCTGTTCAGTCTACAGCAGTTTAGCACTGCCTGCTCATGTCGACATTACAAGTAATGTTTCAGCCCAGACTGCTATTTTGAAAGAGGTAGAGCCAATAAGAACAGAGGTCATTTACATATATCAGTCTTAAAGCCACAATGACAAAAAGCAGGCTAATTCTATGAGAAAAGAATGGTCATGTAAAATAACTTACGACTGTTTTTGGTATAAGAAGTCACACTTGATAAGTGGACTTCAAGGGAAATGCAAGAAAAATGTATTATATGGGTCCTTTGCTAATGCTAAGTAGCCTAAAATACTGTATCATATGGCCCAGTGCTGTGGCAGAATGACGTTTTAGGCCAGCTGTGGTCGTTGGGTGTCCACTCAAAATGACATGAAACCCAGCAGAAGCTGCCTGCATCTGAGGAGAATCTACCCTCTATGGTACAAATGGCGTGTCTGAGGCCGGTGCCACGGCTGGCTGTGAATTAGCCCTGAACTGGCAGCATGAATCGACAGGCCTGACCTGATCAAACGGCTATAATAATCTCATCACCGTCCGGCAGCTTTCCTTTCCAGTGTGTTCATTAGAGCTGCTGGCTCTGGCAGGGAACTCCTAGAACGGATCTGGTAGCACATTGCAGGAGATTTGTATAAGACAGCAAGGTTGAAGTCTGGCCCGAGGCATGACGGGCCCTTTGATCTGAGTGCCCGGCTATGAGCCCATCCGAAAAACCTGCGAACGCTCCGCTCGCTTCCACTGGAAGCACTGAAACGTAAGAGATTAATTTTGTATAGTGGCTTATTTTTTCTTTCATCTCACTGCAGCATCTCTCTCTTTTTGTTTTTTTTTGGTAATGTGAGATACTTAATGTATTCCTGTTTTAAGATTTCATACTTTTGTCCGTGCTGTGTTACACTATTGATGTTTTGTGCTGTTCCCTTTTCTCCGTCTGCTTGTATTGAGATTTCATTACAAAATGAGAAGACCTTGCCTTTTGGAATATTGCTGTTCTTTTTAGCATTTAAACATTTGATGAAGATCCCACTGTCTTACATGTCCTCTCTCCCTGACCGGCAGCCCTATTTCTTCATCTTGCGCAATATTTTATATTTCTTTCATTTATTTCTGAGATGTTAAATTAAATAACAAATTAATACTTTCTACTTGAGTTCAATCGACCAGTGTTAGACTCTTGTCAGCTAAAATGTAACATTAGGCTTAATTCATGTGTTATTGCAAACTTTAGGACAGACCGGGGCTGCAGGGAGTCTGAGAAACATGGTGTGGTACCTTTGCATGTCCAGTAGGTGGCGACATCACCGGAAGCACTCTTCCAGAGCCAAAAACTGAAAGCCATATGCAAAACTTAGACCCAGAGGTTCCCAATCTTTTGCAACTCATGGCCCACACAGCCTAACACAAATGCTTTCATTGGCCACAAGAAGATTGAACCAATTTCAGGCTCCCTGAATAGATGGCTAACATTTTTTGGCAACTGTCAAGTACTAGATGTCAACCTGGAGGCTGCAAATGGACGTCTGGCTCAATTCAATAGGTTTACATTTACAACATTTGGCAGACACACTTATCCTTTTACAATTTCATCATTTTTACACAAGCAGACAAAATATTAGGAGTCTTGCCCAATGACTCTAACAGGTATAGTGTGCTTCCCCAGGTGGGGGATCAAACCCTAGTCTGGAGCGTTGGAGGCAGGGGTATTACCAACAGTGCTCAACCCTGGTCCTGGAGATCTGCCACCCTGGAGAGTTTAGATCCAACACAGCTGATATTCAGATGCTCCTGAAGGCCTTGATTACCTGGATCAGGTGTGTTAGATTAGGGTTGGAGCTAAACTCTGCAGGGTGGTAGATCTGCAGGACCAGGGTTGGGCACCCCTGCACTATACCAACCAAACCAAAAAGGTTTAGATGCATAATCACTGCGTCTATTCCCCATGTGACGGCGCAAACAGTTCAGCTTCAAAGCTTTGTTTAAAAAGATCTCTGAGCAAACAACACAGAGCAGAACTTGATGGTATTGGATTCCTTCCTGTTGTTCGACTGTTCGCTTCTATCCTCCACCAAGATGAAAATACCATTGACGTTACACCTCGGCCAACTCATGCTGCTGTGAAAATGTACCCGACTTCATCAACCGACTTTAAAGGCCATTCGTGTGCAGCATCTATCTAAGTCACGGTGGTCACTTTACTTGTAGATGACTCAGTCTTTAGAACTTTCCTTTTAAAATACCCTGTTTTTAAACACATCCCATCATCATGAGTTCTCTCGAAAAGAGAAATGTCTTACGTTGACTTGTGCTGAAAAATGAACATAACTAGCTAGCATTGTTCCAGGCCAATCAAAGTTTAGTCAAGTCAAAGTTTATTTATATCGTGCTTTTTACAACAGGTGTTGTCACAAAGCAGCTTTACAGAAAAATCCGGGAAGAAACCTTGAGAGGAACCAAGATTTAAAAGGGGAACCCATCCTTGTCTGGTTGACACCGGATAGCAAACAGCGTTAGTATAAAATATTAGAATACAAAACGGGGAAAACAGGCAGAGCAATGGTTAATTAGACAGTTTTAGTTTATGCAGCAGCAGCATCAGGAGGGTCAGTTCATGAGGGTGAGGTTTGCACAGCTTTGTACAGCATGATGCTCATTGGTGGTTAAACCGGTCCAGAAGGCTGGCGAGCAGTGGGCACCTGATTAAGGCAGAAGAAGCAAAATCATCAAACCGCACAGGATGGGGAATTGTTCAGTCAACATACTTGATATAATGTGCTGGATATAAAGCTGATGTTTTATTTTTACCAATAAATCACTACAGTAATGTTTGTCTTATTAAAGGTGACGTCTATATTGTCTAGAAGTCATGGCCAACGGTCCACTAACAGGCCCACCACAGCCCACAGGTTGAAAAGCATTTATTATGTGGATGTTTTCTCATTCATCCAAGAAGTAATAGAAATGATTGGAAACATTCTCCCTGTAAGTAATCAAGGAGAGTTAGCTAGTTTAAATATCGTCGCTGTCCAACAAAAATCATGCATCTCCATTTTTTGTTAATTTTTAACTTTCTACATCATTTTAACAGACCAGCTGCCCTTTACATTGTGTGAAAATTTCATAATAAATGGACCAATAGAAATGACCCAAAAACACCTGGAATTAAACCTGTTTACATTAACTTACATTGAAAGGAAGGATTTTTTTGCCCTCTTCTGTAAAGTCACTATTTTGGAGATACTTGTTTGTCTTTGGGCAGCGAACACAAGTAGCCTAGTTATCACAGCTTATTCATTTTTGAGTGTGTTTCTTGTAAATAGTGAAAACGAACCTTCACATTTGTTCAGAGAGCAGCCTAAACTTAGATATTTGTGTGGGCGGTAAATATCTTTCATCTCCTCCTGTGAAACCTCTCCAACTCTTCATACGAATCATCTTGCATTGCTACATTTGTCAGTAAGACATTGTTAGGCTGTAATATTATTCATGGTTCACCCTTCATTAACATAAAAAGACAAAGACAAATGTGTGGAAAATATCCTCACAAAGCCTGAAAAAGAGAAGATCCATTTCTATGCAGATGTCCATCACATACCTTTCTTCGGTTGGCCTCAGTATTTGTCTCCCTTTACATGTTTTCTAAACAGCGATCTAAAAGCAGACATGCCTGTTGAGAGGCTAGCCAAACCTTGTAGAACAGCCAGACCATGCTCAGCCCAGCAGACGTCGCATACGGCAAAATCAATGGGACCTAATACGGAACCCTGATGCACCCCGCTCAGATGTCTCCAGATGGAGATCGATAAAGATAAACCATGCAGAAAGCTGAAACAACAGGACTCTCTCTTTCTCCGGAGGATAAAATGCAGTCATGTTCCCTTTGAAACAGGACACGGATTTAACGAGCAGGAGCCATTCCTTTCATCGGGCTGTCGATATGACTGCTGCGGAGGGGACCTGAGAGTGACCTCGTCTGGCTCTCTCCTACATCATCTCGGTGACCCCGGGGCTCCGGCTCTGTTCGTCATCCTTGCTCTGTCTCAGCTACTGAAACTTAACGCAGCCAGCGCACTTAGCTCTCTGGCAGTCTTTCTGAATGAAACCCTGAGGGAGCCACTTCACTAAGCTGTGCTAAGGAGGCCTCAGAAGCACGGAGGGCTCGGCGGATAGATGAGGTCATATCGAAACTTTGCAACACATCAAGAGAGACACCCAGATCAAAGAGCACACATCTAAAATGATGGGACGGATCTTCTTTGTGGGCTGAGAGCTGCAAGTCCATTCGCAAACTGACGAGGTGATGCAACAGATATGACAAAGTGACAAACTCCAAACAGCTCGCGTCCCTGAAGCTCGCGCTTGTGTTGTCTCAAATCGCGCCCAACTTTTCTGGTCTGTTCTGAGTTTTTATTCGTGCCACTCCGATGCACTGTGTTTAAGTCAGCACTACCGAAGCACACAGCTTCTCTTCAGCTTAAATAGTTCTCAGGATGAAAAATGAAAAGTAAACATATTTTTGTGTGTATTTTTTTTTTTCTGCCAGAGTGTCTCTTATCACAGCGCGGCATTGTATGCACATTTTTAATCATATTTCAAATCTGCTATCGCTCTTGTTTTTTCGTAGTATTATGTGGCTCCACTTTGAGTTTCTTCCCTATCTATATTACATCAGAATCCCCTCTTGGCCCCTTGTACCTTAAAAGGGAGCTTATGCATTACCCGCACTGCCTCGCACTGAAACCCTGTTATTAGATTTATGCTATTGAAAATGACCTCTGGGAATGTAAATTAATATTTTGAAGGGCAGCTTTTTTCTTTGCTTGTTGTTCAGTTCCTTTCGCTGTGTTTGGAGCTAACGTCCGGAGGAAAACGGTGCAAGAACATGCTTTAATTTTCACAGTATAATTCTCTTTAAAAACAGAATTCCTTCATACGATAGAATGCGTTCCATACGGATTCGGCATCTAAAGCGCTTACATGCATAAGCTATGTTTGATGCAAATATTGTCATGTAATAAGAATGTCTCATAAGCTGAATAGCTTCTTGCTGAGAATTGACCTGGACAAAGGTCAGTCCAAGTGAGTGTATGTTTATGCGACGCCTCTAAATGCTGCGAAAAAGCAGGAATAGTTGATATTCACTCTTAATACCAGCCAAGGACAAAAGCAATCTTTCTTTGAAATGAGACTTCGGGGATGCTTTTCTCGTTCCTATCTTTTCTTGGAAATAGACCAATTCGCAATGTCCTTCAAAGTCCAAGGCAGTTTGCTGGAATGCTGCACACTCGATGGTTTGTGTTTGACTCAGCTGCTTTTTTTGTGGTGAAGAGTGTTGGTTCACCAGCTGGGAGAAAGTATGTGTATCGTAGCTTTTTTAAAACACAATGCATACTGCCGACATATGAGCTGATGAGAGGAAATAAATATTGAAAGCTGTGAGACATTTTCAGTAGAACGGGGTCCCCAAACGTTCTCCGGGGGAGCTTTTGCATTTGTGAGTTTCATTCCGCTCTATTCCTGAACTGGCTAATAAAAGCTATTGAGCATTCTGATATTAGAGGAAGGGGTAGAACAGCAGGGTTGGGCTTTAGTAGTTCAGTCTATTAGAACCACAGAATGTCTTGACCATTTGTTGTAGATATCCATTGACACTGTAATGTAACACAGTCATATGCAAAGGTTTGAATAACCCTACTCAAATTATAACTGCTATATCATAACTGCTACTGTAATGACACTCTCATTGCACACTTTAGATTGTAAATACTGCTGATATTCCTAGTCATGTTTATACTCACTGTGTTATAAACTACCTTATACCACTTAGTATAATACCTGCTCTCATGTAACTACAATAAATCTTATATGCTATGTAATTATACAGATACATATACGTTTATTCCTACTCTCTCACACTTCAACTTATGCTTATTTTTTATTTCTGCCTAATTTTTATTTCTATCTTATTTCTGCCATATATATGTAAGTGTATGTGCAATTATGTCTTGCTATTGTAATACTGCAATCTATTACAACATTTTGTACAAATGATATGCTTCGTGATTTTTGAAGTAAACCTATCCTTTATAAGGAACAAATGTAAATATAGCGTTTAAATTTCTGCATATTTTCTACAAATTCAATGCACAATTTCTATTTATTTGGTGGGTTCCAGATTTTTTTGCCACATAAACCACCAGGATTGCTAGGAATTTGCTGTGGTGCACTGAAGACAACATAATAACCACCACAACAAACAATCACAAACCACGTAAAGTAACTTGAAAAACAAAGTGAATACAGAGTTTAACAGATAGGATGCAGAAATTTGTTCCCTGTATTTTCCCACAGAAACAAGGTGCCAAAACTTTTGCATAGGACTATACATTACATGAAATATACATTACATCTAGTGTTAAGCCATACAAATATGATGAATTTATCCTGTAGCAAGTCCTATATGCTTGCTTAAAATGGAAAATAAATATATGAGATTGTGTTACCTGCCCACTGTACTATCACCACCAGATGCTGGTCACTCCAGTTATTCCCCCCGGCAAATGCAGATGGATCTACTTTATAGGTGAAACTGTAGCCTCCCTAAGCATAAGCCTACAATCAGATGCATTATAGTGCTTTGGTATTATTTTCCAGATATAAAAGCGAAGAGCGCCCCGATTGATCAAACTATTGAATTGGGCCCAGTACACACCCCTGTGGAACACCACTGCCTCTCTCTTACTCACACTCCTGATAAAGGAAGATGCTCATGCCAGTGTAACATAAGAAACTCAGAGAACGCAACAGGGCACTTACACACTCTCATCACTCTGCAACTGGAGGCAGTTCAATGGGGAAAACAATGAACTGTGGAGAAGGACAGAGAAGTGAAACCAAAGAAGCGATATTGGCTGGCCTGGTGAGGTTTTATCATCTTACGTTCCATAATAACAGCAAGGAGATCAATAGAAATAAAGATGCAGTGGTAACACATTGAGAAAAAACAAGGGGCCACTTGAATCAATCTCAACTAATTATTGTTATATTACATCCTTAATTAATGCTTTCTCTCCCATAGGAGACCAATCAATATAACTATTAGACAGTACGCCCTATTCTTGAAACAGATACTACAAACAGTTCCAAGAGACACTCCCACAGTAAGGATCTAATTAGTGGTCTGTTTGGAAGGAGATGGGATTAGCACCAGTATCAGACATATTCACCAGTTTAATCTCAGTGAAATAGTTTAGATACCACATTTAGAGGTTACACTGTCAGACACTGAGACATATCCCAAGCAATGAGCATTTAACAGACCATTTCCCAAGATCTTTAGGTAGCAGGATCTCATGATTGTCCAAATGTGTTAGTGAAGACATTTGAGACAACTTTGGATGGCCAAGAAAACAAAGAAATGGATCCTTGACCCCTGTTACAAAGGGCTGTTACAAATGTTTGGACCACATGAACCGCTAAGACACACGTATCAGGCTCCAGTCCTTGTGGGCCAAAACACTGCAGACTTCAGCACACTGCCTCATTAAACACACCTAATTCAGCTCTTCAGCTGATTAGCAAGGCCTTCGTGAACTGAATACAGAGTGTTAAATGAGGGTAAACGCTAATCTCTGCACCACTTTGGCCTGAAAGGTCCCCAGTTTGACATGCCTGCGCTTATAAACAAAGAGTAGAGGAGATGAAAAGTAAAGCTATTCAGCTGCTTTTGTCTTTGCTGTGAAGATGCAGCTGATTTTGGAGGTGCTTTGATGCTGTAGCGTTCGCACTACAAATGTCATGTGGTAATATGTGTCCCGTGACCACCTCCAAGGGTGGTTTGAGTGATCAAAGCGCTGTCCACTAATGATAGGATCACCCAGGATCAGCGTTGCGCCACACCTCCAAAAATGGTGGGGCAAAACCTGTTGTTTTAAAAAAAAAAAAAAAGGCTGACTGAGTGACACAGTGCAACACAGCCACTGTCTGAAAAACAGTGGTATCCTTCATGTGATGCTAATAACATGTCTATAAACCTATTCATAAAAGTTTTTGTGATATTATATCTTTTCGTTTGGTTCCACTGCAACAATGTGAAACTTTTATTGTTGTCGGTTTATTGGTCAGAAATTTAGTAGCAACGCAATCACCGTGTGACGGTCACAATTACCACCATGAAAATGTAAAAAACAGAAAATATGTCTGTATGTCTTAACGTCTATGTGTATCGCAAAACAAAGCAATAATAATAATAATAATAATAATAATAATAAACTTTACTTGATATCTGCTTGTTTTTCATTGGTTTAACAATTTGAATTTAACCAATAAGGTCACTAATACTTGGTCAAAAAAACACTCCGAGATCCATGTGCAAAAACCAAAAGTGTTTCGTGGGCTTCCTGAAAAATGCTGAGCAAAAAGCCAGGGAGCCACCAGCTTTATCGTTGACCTGCCATCCTCTTGCTATCTTGGATTTGTTAGAATAAATTTAGGATTTTTTCTTGAGAGGTCTGCTGGCTTCTACAATTTACAAACAAAATTAATACTACAACTCCATTTCCAAAAAAGTCGCGACGCTGTGCAGAATGTAATAAAAATAAAATACAATGATGTACAAATCATGTAAACCATATTTTCAAAGGAAAATAGTACAAAGACAACATATCAAATGTTCAAACTGAGAAACTGTATTGTTTTTTGAAAAATATATGCCCATCCAGAATTTCAAATGTTGATTTGTCGGACCACAGGACACTTTTCCACTTCGCCTCAGTCCATTTTAAAAGAGCTCAGGCTCAGAGAAGGTGGCAGCATTTCTGAATCCTGTTTATATATGGTTTCTTCTTTGTGTTTTAGAGTTTTAACTTGCATTTGTAGATGCAGCAATGAACTGTGTTCACAGACAGTGGTTTTCAGAAGTGTTTCTGAGACCATGCAGTGATTTCCACTACAGAATCATGTCTGTTTTTAATGCAGTGCTGCCTGAGGGCCCAAAGATCACGACCAGCAAATACTGGTTTTTGGCCTCGTCTCTTACATACAGAGATTTCTCCAGATTCTCTGAATCTTTTAATGATATTCTGTACCATAGATTATGAAAAGCAAAAGCTCTTTGCTATTTTATGTTGAGAAACGTTATTTCACAGAGTGGTGAACCCCTCCTCATCTTTACTTCTGAAAGACTCCGCCTCTCTGAGATGCTCTTTTATACCCAATCATGTTACTGACCTGTTGCCAAATAACCACCTGGTGTTTTTTTAGCATTACACAACTTTACCAGCCTTTTGTTGCCCCGTCCCAACTTTTTTGGAACGTGTTGTTGGCATCAAATTCAAAATGTTCATATATTTTTCAAAAAACAATAAAATTTCTCAGTTTCAACATTGAATATGTTGTCTTTGAAACATTTTCAATGAAATATAGGGTTTAAATGATTTGCACATCATTACATTTTGTTTTTATTTACATTTTGCACAGCATCCCAACTTTTTTGGAAATGGGGTTGTATTATTTGTGTTTCAATTTATCAATGCTTCACTCCAAAAGGCTAATATTATCAATAATTCATGAAAGCTTCATGGGGCAGTTAGCATTTTGCTTCTGAGAATGTACTCAGTGGTCCCCATTGGCTTATAATCACTGTTAGCCACGTCAACATTTTAGGCTGAGGTGTTTCTTTGAAGCTTGCATTGGAGTTTGATTGTATTTTTGGCTCTGTAATCTCTCGTGACTCCACTTACCCCTTTAAAAAGACAAGAGCAGGCAGCTCTTCATTATGCTATGAGCCGAACGACTCGCGTGCCCCAGCTTCTCTGCAGCGGCAGACAGGAGAAGCCCTCCGAGTCTTCAGCCGCCACCTCCTCGCTGAGCAAATGTGCTGTATTAAAAAGGGGGCATTAAAGGAGAGGTGGGAATAACTCTTTCTGTAATGTTAATGGGACCTGAGGTTGCGTATCTTTAATAAATCTCACTGCCATGTTTGGCTTCGCCAAGAGGGAAGCATTAAAAACAGCCTCAGCCACCTCCAAATACACTACAGAGCTTAATTCCAGGAAGAAGTGGCCTCTTTAGCTGCTGAAATGGCTGTCAGTGTTGTGTTAATTGACTGCTTTGATGCTTTGGAGTTGGTGTCTCTCACAACTTGAGGAGAAAAAGTCAGTTACAGGCTTCTATTCTGAGCGCGAGGCAGAAAGAAATGCGTATCAGAGTTTCACATTAGATCAGACCATCCAAAGCTACAGAGTCTGCAGCACTTAATACGGAAATATACAGAGGAGAACCATGACTGGTAGAGAAAGACCTTCAGTACAGGCCGTAAACAAAAACAGTCCAAAAAATGGGTAAAAAAATATCTACAGTAATGCAAATTTCTGCCAGCACCCACATGGGGCGCACATGAGTATTTGTTCTAGATTAAACATTTGAAGCTTGTAAAAGACATTTCATGTTTTATCTGAAGCTTTTAACAGGTTGCTGGTAGCAGTTTTATAGTAATAATTAAGTTGAGATAATTAAGTTGTGGCCACCACTTTGTAAGGTGTGGGCATGAGATACTACTGCATGGTCACGACTTAGTAAGGCATGGGGACGAGGTCCTACTGCGTGGCCATGACTTGATAAGGCACGGGAATCAGATAATTAATTTGTGGCCACAACTTAGTAAGGTGTGGGGACGAGATTCTACTGCATGGCCACGACTTAGTAAGGCATGGGAATGAGATAATCGAGTTGTGGCCACAACTTTGTAAGGTGTGGGGACGAGCTCCTACTGCGTGGCCACGACTTGATAAGGCATGGGAATCAGATAATTAATTTGTGGCCACAACTTAGTAAGGTGTGGGGATGAGATTCTACTGCGTGGCCATGACTTAGTAAGGCATAGGAATGAGATAATTAAATTGTGGCCACAACTTAGTAAGGTGTGGGGACGAAATTCTACTGCGTGGCCGTGACTTAGTAAGGCATAGGAATGAGATAATTAAGTTGTGGCCACGACTTTGTAAGGTGTGGAGACGAGATCCTATTGTGTGGTCACGACTTAGTAAGGCATAGGAATGAGATAATTAAGTTGTGGCCACAACTTAGTAAGGTGTGGGGACGAAATTCTACTGCGTGGCCGTGACTTAGTAAGGCATAGGAATGAGATAATTAAGTTGTGGCCACAACTTTGTAAGGTGTGGGGATGAGATCCTATTGCGTGGTCACAATTCACTGAGGTGTGGGGACGAGCTCCTACTGCGTGGCCACGACTTAGTAAGGCATGGGAATGAGATAATCCAGTTGTGGCCACAACTTAGTAAGGTGTGGGGATGAGATCCTATCGTGTGGCCACAACTTAGTAAGGTGTGGGAATTAGATAATTAAGTTGTGGCCACAACTTTGTAAGGTGTGGGGACGAGATCCTATTGCATGACCACGACTTAGTGCCAGGGCCCTTAACCTTAAGCAGGGAACTTAATCGGTCTGATCTCAACCTCCAGATTTGAAACCTACAAAGTTGCACAGGATATTAGAATCATTTTAAACATTTATCTGCAACAAATTTGATTTTATATTATTGAAAATGATTTCAAATGATATATTTTTTTGAGCAGAGATTGAGACTTACAGTGCAATGGATATCATAATGAAACAATACTAAAAACAGATTTTTTACATCGTAGAAACTCCTGTAATTAGATGTTCTGTTTATGTATCCTGACTCACTGAGGGCCGCGGATATTTGTTCCGACCTGATTTCACTAATGAGATCTCCTTCTTAACAAAGCAGGGCCTTAATCGGTCTGATCAGGTGTTACAACTGGAACTAATACCTGTGGACGCTGCCGCCCTCGATGGATTCGGTCGAGTACCCGTGTTATGGGCTATTAGTAATGATGGGATTACTAAGTGAAATGAATCCATCATTGATACTTTGCATTCATCTCCTCCGTTACCCTGTTTCACCGAGGCTGCCGAGCGCCTATCCAGAGGGAACACCACTTCTGCTCTCATTTACAACTTTCAAAGGCTCGTCAAATCATTCTATCTGCATAATTTCCTGCCAGACCAACTTGGATGGCGCGAGTCTCGTTTAATACATAAATTTGTCTAATGAACGTCGTGTTTCATTCACACATGCCTAGCATGGCAGTGATCTATTATCGGCTACATGATACGTGGTGCTGCGTGATTAAAAGCGAAGTCAGTAATGTGTGGCCCTTTGGAGAGACTCTAGTGGCCCTGTCGAAAATTCAAAGGCTCAAAAACTCCAGTCTAACACTCAAATATACAAATATACACCGGTCAGGCATAACATGATGACCACCTCCTTGTTTCTATGCTCATTGTCCATTTTATCAGCTCCACTTACTATATAGCTGCACTTTGTAGTTCTACAGTTACAGACTGTAGTCCATCTGTTTCTCTGATACTTTGTTAGCCCCCTTTTACCCTGTTCTTCAGTGGTCAGGACCCCCATGGACCCTCACAGAGCACGTACTATTTGGGTGGTGGATCATTCTCAGCACTGCAGTAACGCTGACGTGGTGGTGGTGGTGTGTTAGTGTGTGTTGTGCTGGTCTGAGTGGATCAGACACGGCAGTGCTGCTGGAGCTTTTAAACACCTCAGTGTCACTGCTGGACTGAGAATAGTCCACCAACCAAAAATATCCAGCCAACAGCGTCCTGTGGGCAGCGTCCTGTGACCACTGATGAAGGACTAGAGGATGACCAACACAAACTGTGCAGCAGCAGATGAGCTATCGTCTCTGACTTTACACCTACAAGGTGGACTGACAAGGTAGGAGTGTCTAATAGAGTGGACAGTGAGTGGACACAGTGTTTAAAACTCCCAGCCTTAGTGATCAGTGACTTCATAAGTGTCACTATTTGTTATAATGGATTTTAAATGAATCATGACCATAATTGAAAAGTACATACACACTTAAACATGATGCCTCATAAAGGGTTCTTTCAGTAAATAAAAATGTATAGAACCTTTCTTAAAAGGGTTCTATATAGGCTAGCACCAAAAAAGGGTTCTACTACTATTACAATGCCAAGCTTGTCACAATACAAGAACACTTTTTGGTGCTATATACACCCCTTTCTAAAATGTTCTATATAGAACCATCTGCAGCACATTCTCCATCAGTCTGAAGAACGCTTTCATGATGTGAAGACACAAAGGGTTCTTTGAGTGTTCATGGTTCTAAATAGAACCATTTTCTTTACTAAAGAACCCTACTGCACTGTAGACAGTTCTATATAGAAACTTTTGAAAAGGGTTCTATACAGCACCAAAAAGGGATCTTTTATTGTTAGGTCAAGATTGTAACAATAGAAAGACCCTTTTTGGTGCTATATAGAACGCTTTTCAAAAAAGGTTCCATATAGAACCATGTACAACATGTTCTCCATCAATCTCAAGAAACTTTTCACCATGCAAAGAACCATTGAAGCATGAAATGGTTCTGTATAGAACTTGTGGTTCTAAATAGAACCATACCCATTATTAAAGAACCTTTGAAGAACCGTCTTTTTTAAGAGTGTAGCCTTAAACAGCTCCTGTGCTGAATCAGAGCGATTTCTCCACATCTGATTCTCAGTGTGTGAGACAGACGCCTCAGCGGCATGAAGTGTACATCTCACTTCACTTAAAGCCTGTTAAAGAGCACTTATGATGATGATAATGAAGTTTTATGAACTGAAATTAAACATTTAAATGCAATATTATATTATATATCGCTGCTGTCGGAGCAAATCCTCATATCTCCAAAATGAGAACTTTACAGGAGAAGGAAAAAACATAGTTTATTTTTAATGTAAGTCAATGGAACCAGACGTTTTTCCAAGTAATTTTGACCTGTTTCTTTTGGTCCATTCTTCATGAAATTCACAGACCATGTAAAGGGCAACAGACATTTTCACATTCTGTCAAAAACTGAAAAATGAGGTTTTGTTCCGACAGCAGTGATATATGTATAAAATATACTGTTAAATTTTATTTCATTATATGTAACACTTTATTTGGATGGTCCACTGTAGGTGTTTTGTGGATGCTCAGTCCATCTATAACTAACATTGATTAAAATACCTATTAAATGCAGCTGAACTTGAAGTTGCATGTGAAAGATTTGGTTAAATCATTCCCTAACACTACCCATACCCTCAAGGCAAAACCTACACCTAGTCCTAAACCTAACCCTAATCATAATGTTGTTGATAAATCAACTGAGTATCACCAACAATTTTGTTAATAATACAAGTAACTATAGATCATCTATAGGGGACCATCCAAATAAAGTGTGACCTTACTATACTTTAAAATAGTACACTTAATGTTTAAAAGACATTAAAAAAAACTTACTTAAAGCCTTTAATAAAGCTATATAAAGTGTTATTTGTAGTTACAATTATTAGTGTCTACAGTTTTTCTTATGAACAGGTATTTGTTCAGATACCTGACTTTATGAAGTTTTACACGGATTTCTCAATCAGAAATCTGATAAAGAGGCTGGATTTTGGCTCAGTAATCAGATTTCTCAGTGCATGTGAACTCTTAATCTGGTTTCCTTCGGATTTCTCAGTCTGCGCATGTGCAAAAACAGACTGCGGTACCGGAAATAAGCGAGCAGCGTCGCCGCGAGTCGCAGCAAAACACTTTTGGAGCGGCGCTGAAACCAAACACGAAATGAAGGATTTAAATATTCTTCATCTTCTAGATGATGTCTGTTCATACTTTCAGGTAAAGTGGTGCGATTAAAAAAAGCTGCGGCATGAAGTTTTACATTTCGTTTTTGTCACGTCTTCTTCTGTGAGTTTATTGGCTGATTGCAAAGCAGAAATCTGATTACTGTCTGACTCATGCAGACCCGGAGTTTCCCCATTATCTGATTACTCAAGTGCATGTAAACGCGTTGATTGGATAACTGACAAAATCTGATTTTCTGCAGTTATTGGATTATTAAGTGCATGTAAACACTCACTGTTGTGAAGTTTCAGTGTCCGCCCACTACTGTATTTATAAAAATATAGTTAGTAATTTTGACGTTATCAATAGATATTATATCTAAAAAATTTAAACGGGGTGTCCAGCAGGCACACATTAGGATTAAATTTGAATTAGACTACTAGCTGATTTTGAGATCCAGTGGAACCTGAATAGATCTTGTTAACAAGCTCACAACCTCAGAACAATCTGGATCTTCAATGGTGTGAATTAAAGAACAGGTTCGTTAGGGACGAGAGAGTGGCAGCTCCACATTACCTTATCTCGGATCGACTAGCAGCCACCGTGAGAGGCATGTCAAGTCTCTTCTTCAAGAATATCTCATGCCGTCTTAATTAACAGCAGGAAGCACGGCCGCCTGAATGCAAATTAAAGATCTATTAAGCCGCTGTCTCTCACATTACACCGGGTCAGAGCTGTGGCAGGACATCTTCAGAAATAGATTTACAGCCATCAATCACATCGTCTGCACGGGAGCGGACAGCTACAGCAAGAGGTGGGGAGAGTCACAGTGACCTCATTAGTGAGGAACCAATCAAATCGTGACAGATGTCTTTTGATAGAAAGGGCAGAACAGCTTCAATCAGGTCTGAAATTTTGAGCCAAATCTAAAGAAGCCAGACAAAATTCAGTGTAAAGTCGACTGCAGCTGCATGTCAGGGAGCAGTTCTCAGTCACTTCATATCAAACAAGAAGGGGGGTGAAGAATGGAAGATGTAGAAAAATCCTGTCTTCATTTTTCACATGAAGTTATTTGAAAATGGTTTGCAAACCTCAATTATAGCACTATAGAGGTGAGCAAACCACTAGTGGTTGAGTACACTTAGAAAAGCCGAGGCGGCTGGCTGGCTGGATCCACACCAGCGTTAGCCCCAGGATGGTCTGAAATGTTACATGGAAGAGAGAAAGACA
Organism: Colossoma macropomum; assembly: GCF_904425465.1. NCBI lineage: Eukaryota > Metazoa > Chordata > Actinopteri > Characiformes > Serrasalmidae > Colossoma > Colossoma macropomum. The sequence goes on from NW_023494788.1 coordinate 51,929, forward strand.
AAGAAGAAGAAAGGGCTCCAGGCATCCACGCCAGAAGGCCTTTAACTGGAGACCAAACACCTGTGAGCCGGTGTGTCCCACTGGCAAATCCATGCTCTGCCTTCCGATCTCACAAAAAACAAACTCTTGGCAACAGCTGAGAGGGTCATCACACTGGTCAAATATTGTCTGAACCTGACTGTATCCCCACTAAATTCTGTCTGAGCCCGACTGTAGCCCCACAAACTTTTACCTGAATCTAACTGTAGCCAAAGTTTGTCTGAATCTGACTGTAGCCAAAGTTTGTCTGAATCTGACTGTAGCCCCAGTAAATTACATCTGAATCTGACTGTAGCCCCACAAAATTTTGTCTGAATCTGACTGTAGCCCCAGAAAATTACATCTGAATTCAACTTTAGCCCACAAAATTTTGTCGGAACCTGACTGTACCCAACAAAATTCTGTGTGAATCTGACTGTAGCCCCACAAAATTCTGTCTGAATCTGAGTGTAGCCCACAAAATTCTGTCTGAACCGACTGTAGCTGACAGAATTAAATCTGAATCCAACTGTAGCTCCACAAGATTTTGTCGGAATCTGACTGTAGTTGACACCATTTTGTTTGAATCCGACCTTGGCTGACAATGTTCTGCATTAGAATCCAACTGTCACCCCTTAAAATTCTGTCTGAACCGACTGTAGCCCACAAAATTCTGTCTGAACCCGACTGTAGCCCACAACATTCTGTCTGAACCGACTGTAGCCCACAAAATTCTGTCTGAACCGACTGTAGCCCCACAAAATTCTGTCTGAACCGACTGTAGCCCACAAAATTCTGTCTGAACCGACTGTAGCCCACAAAATTCTGTCTGAACCGACTGTAGCCCCACAAAATTCTGTCTGAACCGACTGTAGCCCACAAAATTCTGTCTGAACCGACTGTAGCCCACAAAATTCTGTCTGAACTGACTGTAGCCCACAAAATTCTGTCTGAACCGACTGTAGCTCACAAAATTCTGTCTGAACCGACTGTAGCCCACAAAATTCTGTCTGAACCCGACTGTAGCTCACAAAATTCTGTCTGAACCCGACTGTAGCTCACAAAATTCTGTCTGAACCGACTGTAGCCCCACAAAATTCTGTCTGAATCGACTGTAGCTCACAAAATTCTGTCTGAACCCGACTGTAGCTCACAAAATTCTGTCTGAACCGACTGTAGCTCACAAAATTCTGTCTGAACCGACTGTAGCCCCACAAAATTCTGTCTGAACCGACTGTAGCTCACAAAATTCTGTCTGAACCGACTGTAGTCCACAAAATTCTGTCTGAACCGACTGTAGCTCACAAAATTCTGTCTGAACCCGACTGTAGTTGACACCATTGTGTCTGAATCTGACTTTAGCCCCACAAAATTCTGTCCCAATCTGATGACCACCAAACCAACACTTGTGGACCTCCCTGCCAAGTGTCTCCACGATGCTAGACTATAACGTGCTTAAGGTGAAAGCTCAACCTGAAACATGCCTTTGGGAAAGCATGTCTGAACCCGGTCAAACCCCAGTATGGAAAATCAGGTCCTTCTGAGTTCAGACAAATATATCAAGCCAAAGAAGAGGCTGCAGTCATGTTGCATCCCATGCAATGTTATATCACCCATGCAATATTACTACATTGCTAAAACTAAAAGCTGTTGATTTTTATAGGCAGCTGTGTGTCACGCATTCCTCAGACCTTACATCTTCCAAAGACTCCATCTCCCACAACCCCCTGGGAGTACACAGGACTCTCACACCACAACCGTCAACCAATCAGAGATCTGCTTTACCTGAATATTGATTTGCCTCACCTGTGTCATGCCATCATGTGATCTGTTATTACAACCCCAATTCCAAAAATGTTGGGACCCTGTGTAAAATGTAAATAAAAACAGAATGCAATGATTTGCAAATCTCATAAACCCATATTTGATTCACAATAAAACACAGAACACAATTCAGATGTCGAAACTGAGACATTTTACCATTTCATGAAAGACATTAACTCATTTAGAACTTAATGGCAGCAACGCATCTCAAAAAAGTTGGGACAGGGCCGTGTCTACCATTGTGTAGCATCCCCTCTTCTTTCAACAACAGTCTGTAAACGTCTGGGAAGTGTGGAGACCAATTGTTGGAATTTTGGGATAGGAATGTTGTCCCATTCTTGTCTGATGTAGGATTCTAGCTGCTCAACAGTTCTGGGTCTTCTTTGCCAGATTTTCCATTTCCTGATGCTCCAAATGTTTTCTATTGGTGAAAGGTCTGGACTGCAGGCGGCCAGTTCAGCACCTGGACTCTTCTTCTGCGAAGCTATGCCGTTGTGATGGATGCAGTATGTGGTTTAGCATCGTCTTGCTGAAATAAGCAAGGCCTTCCCTGAAAAGACGCTGTCTGGATGGGATCACATGTTGCCAAAACCTGTATATTTGCTTCTTTCAACAGAGCTACTGAGGATTTTTTCTTGTATATCTTTGGCCGATTTGCCTTCTCCCTTTTGGATTTATCTGCTAAGATTTGGTGTTAATGTCTGTCTTCTGGTTCTGACCCATGCCTGCTTCTTGACCAGGTCTGTGGATTATCCTCACAACAGTGGAGTCTCTTTTAAATCTTCCAACCGTGAGAGTCTGACTGAGTCTGCCACGTTACACTGTATGTAAATGTGTAGATGAATCTGGGTTGGTGAGCATCATCAGCAAAAGGAGCAGATGGTCCAATGCTGAATTCATTGTTTCCACACTTTGCATCCACAGCAGTGGTTCATCACTTTGTAGCTTTGGCTTTTTCTAACGACTGTGCTCAAGACGGTGAAAGAGAACGGACAAACCTCGATGCTGATGTGATCTTCACGTAGAGTATAAGAGTCTGCCGAAAGTTTAGATTATAAACTTTCCATACTGTGTTTGTAAGTCGAAGAGGAGATATTTTATTATGATTTGAGTTTGATAAGGTTTTTGTGGTGTGTACAGTCTTTTTTCATTATTTTTGTCATTTTTAACACTGAAGCAAATGGAAAAGATTGTAAATTGAACATAAATGTGAATCAACTGTCTTTAATTGTGCAATTATGCAATTATATAATTACATTTAAATCATATAGCAAAATAACATTTTGTTTAGGATTAAAATGCATAACGGTATGTAATTTTGACATATACAAAAGAGATGAACTAACACAACTCTTAATTAATCAACTATATAATTACATGTAATTTGTAGCCCTGCGATGGGCTGGCAACCTGTCCAGGGTGTATCCTGCCTTCCGCCCAATGACAGCTGGGATAGGCTCCAGCACCCCACCGCGACCCAGAAGGATAAGCGGTTTAGATGATGGATGGATGGATGGATGTCATTTGTATTGACGTAATCTGAATCAAATGCACAGGAACATAATAATGACTCTAGACTTGTAAGTGTTAAGAAAAAAGGTGTGGTTCTAACATCTTTCAGGATGACTGTGTGGTTTCAGTCTTGCGGCATTAGCTGAGTTTATTTGTTTATTTTGTTTATTTTTAGGATCACGCTCTTCTTCCTGGGGTCTAGTAGACACACCATACATCACAAAACACTGCAATAACAGCGAAACAAGTCATACAAAACACATGTATACATCATCTAAACCGCTTATCCTTCTGGGTCGTGGTGGGGTGCTGGAGCCAATCCCAGCTGTCACTGGGCGGATGTCCAATCAGCCTGACTGCATGTTTTTGGACTGTGGGAGGAAACCCACGCAGACACGGGGAGAACAGGCAAACTTCGCCCAGCCGGGAATCGAACCCAGGCCCTTTTTGCTGTGAGGCAACAGCGCTACCCACTGCACCACCCTGCTGCCCTATACAAAACACAGGTAAAAAAAATTATATATATATCTCTCAAAGACCTTAGCCGACTCTATTCCGTTAAGTATCTACATCCCTGCCCACCCTGAAATTCCACCATAGTATTATTCCAACTGTCAAGGACCTGTCTACCTAACTGACCTTTACATTTGTTAAATATTGTCTTTTTATTCGTTTTAAACATTATTTTTCACTCAGTTTTAAGCAGTGAGACCAGTAGGGAATTCCACTCCTTTATAGCTCTATAAATTACTGTTCCACACATGTAGTTTGTTTTTGCTGTAGGTAATTTGGAATAATTATTTGTCGTATATCTTTCTGTATTAGCTTCTCTACCTTTTACATGCTCCAATTGATCATAAAGATCTACTGGCTATTTTTGTTCATATGTATTTTTAATAAATCCAGCAAAGATCATCTTCCTTTCTTCTGTCTTCAACCCTTAACCATTCAAGTCTATGATGCGTTTTATTTCTGCTGGTTCTATACAGACACTGTAATGTAATTCCTGTAATTCTAGCTGAGTGGTTGTAACAGCGCATGCCGCTCTCTCTCTCCCAACCTCAGCAAAGACAATTAGAAAAAGAAGATATCTCCCTCTTTAAACCTGGTTCAGTGTTGGCAGTTAAACCCCTTCACTGAATTAATCAATACAATCCTCTCTCTCTCTCTGTCTCTCTTCATCTGGGTAACAAGTAGAAAAAAGGCTTAATTGCCAAAACATTGAACTGGCTTTCAGAAATCTCTCACTCTCTCTGACTTTTCCTTAAAAAGAAGAAACAGCACTGACATTCAAACACATGGACAGCAGCGAGCAGCAGGGCTATTATCTCATACGACGCCGACAGGGTGACCGATAAAACTAAAACAGCTATTCCAGAATTTGTCCAGCATTGATCAATAATAGATGCATAAATAATTTATGCAAAAAGAGAACAAAAAGACCCTACAGACTCAAAACTCACTAACTGATAATGGACAGCGACTGAATCCCATCGTTTAGGGGCCGATCTCATGAAAAACTATGTAGTTTGATGTTGTATGTAAACATTGTTAGATCTTCAAAACACACTGTTAATACTGTAAGGTTTATAAATACGCTGTAAGGATTATAAATAAAACTACGTTGCAAAAACAACCCATTTTGAATTCATTGTTTGTGATGCCACAAGAACTCATTTGCATATATCCACCATTCAGCCTACAGCAGTTTAGCCCCGCCCACTCACACTGAAGTTATAAACAATGTTTCAGCTCTTTGTGCTTTCTGAATTTTTGAATGAGGCACAATACAGGACAGAGCTCATTTGCATACGTCGGGGATGAAGCGAAGGTGGACAAAGGTCATGTAAAAATGAATTAAAACTACTTCTGGAACATAAATCCACACCAAATGTCTTAAATGGACCTCAAATGAAGATGAAAATGCAAGAAAAATGTAAGACCTTTTAAGGAATATATTGAACATAATTTTGCAGAAGAATTCATTTAAACATTTCACAAAGCAAGTGGTTCTATATCATGAACACTTAAAGAACGCTTTGCATCATTAAAAAAGCGTTCTTCAGATTGATGGAGAATCTTTTATATATGGTTCTATATAGAGCCTTTTTTGGAAAGCGTTCTATATAGCACCAAAAATGATGTCAAGCTAGTACACAATAGGAGAACCCTTTTTAGTGCTATATATGCGAACCCTTTTCAAAAAGGTACTATACAGAACCATCTGAAACACATTCTCCAGTAATCTGAAGAACGCTTTCATGATGCAAAGAACCCTTCAATCACACAAAGGGTTCTTTGAGTGTTCAAGGTTCCATATAGAACCATTTCTCTTTACTGAATTACCCTTGAAGAACCATCTTTTGTAAGTGTGTAGAGTGCTCGGTGGAGTATTTCAGACGTTTATTTATGGAATTCAGCTGCTGACCATTGAGTCAGTTTCCTAAATTAGGGAAATGTCAGAATTATTGTCCATGGAAAATGACCGTCTGCTGCAGACACAGACAGAGACTACAGTAAATAAGGCTAAAGTGTTTCTTTAATGAGGAGCTGGCTGTGGTACAGTTTCTCCTCCAGAGCAGATCAGCTGAGGTGAGATGAAGGGAAAGTCCTTCTCTGCCACTGCTGTGAATGAAGAGGCTCTCAGTGAGCTGTTAGCCATTAGCGAAGCTAACTCCCTCTGTCAGACAGGCCTGAGGTCAGTCTGCTGCAGGGTCACACTGATCCGAGCGTGTTGTAATGTATGGCTGTGGTGATGGCAGCACCTACATCATCCTCCACTGCTCTGCACACGGACACCACTTTCACTTCTCAAGGTCAACAAGAGCCAGAGGGAGCCTGATTTATCAGACATACAGAACAGCTTCAGGATCAGTGCACAATGCATTTATAACAAATAATTTTTTATATAATTAACAACCATCATTTCAATTAAAAATGCAATTATGTAAATATACCGATCAGGCATAACATTATGACCACCTCCTTGTTTCTACGCTCATTGTCCATTTTATCAGCTCCACTTACTATATAGGTGCACTTTGTAGTTCTACAGTTACAGACTGTAGTCCATCTGTTTCTCTGATACTTTGTTAGCCCCCTTTTACCCTGTTCTTCAGTGGTCAGGACCCCCATGGACCCTCACAGAGCAGGTACTATTTGGGTGGTGGGTCATTCTCAGCACTGCAATAACACTGACGTGGTGGTGGTGTGTTAGTGTGTGTTGTGCTGGTCTGAGTGGATCAGACACAGCAGTGCTGCTGGAGTTTGTAAACACCTCAGTGTCACTGCTGGACTGAGAATAGTCCACCAACCAAAAATATCCAGCCAACAGCGTCCTGTGGGCAGCGTCCTGTGACCACTGATGAAGGACTAGAGGATGACCAACACAAACTGTGCAGCAGCAGATGAGCTATCGTCTCTGACTTTACATCTACAAGGTGAACTGACAAGGTAGAAGTGTCTAATAGAGTGGACAGTGAAGTTTAAAAACTCCAGCAGCACTGCTGTGTCTGATCCACTCGTACCAGCACAACACACACTAACACACCACCACCACCACGTCAGTGTTACTGCAGTGCTGAGAATGATCCGCCACTTTTGTTTCTTTTGAGCCATTCAGAGGTGGACTTGCTTGTGTGCTTCAGACCATTGTCCTGCTGCATAACCCAACTGCGCTCGAGCTTTAGGTCACAAACTGATGGGAGGACATTCGCTTTTCTGATAGAGAGCAGAACTCACAGTTCCATCCTTTATGACAAGTCATCCAGGTGCTGCAGAAGCAAAGCAGCCCAGACCATCACACTACCACCACCATGTTTCACTGTTGGTATGATGTTCCTATGGTGAACTGCAGTGTTAGCTTTACGCCAGATGTAATGGAACCCATGTCTTCCAAAAAGTTCCACCTTTGACTCCACAGAATATTGTCCCATTGGCAAATGTGAGACGGGTCAGCTGTGCTTTGCACCTTGCGACTCGCCCATGGATGCCATTTTTGCCCAGAGTCTTTTTTTTTTGTGGAATCATCTACACTGACCTTGACTAAGGAAAATGAGGCCATCCGTTCGTTAGATGTTCGTCTGGAATCTTTTGTGACCTCCTGGATGAGTTGTTGATGCGCTCACAAGTTTTCTCCATATGTAGATAATGGCTCTCACTGTGGTTCCCTGGAGTGCCAGAGCCTTAGCAATGGCTTTATAACCCTTTCCAGGCTGGTAGATTTCATTGACTTTGTTTCACATCTGTATTTGAATCTCTTTAGAAAATGGCATGATGTGCTGCTTTTTGAGACCTTCCAGCTGCTTCACATCACCAGACAGGTTCTATTTAAGTAATGTTTAGATTAAGCAGGTTTGGCAGTGATCATGTCTGGGTGTGGTAGTGAACTAGTTAATTTAGTAGCTTAGGGGACAATTACTTACTCACATAAGGCCAGGTAGGGCTGAATTGCATTTTGTGTTTACTTATTTTATCATTGTTTAAAATTCAGACATTCAAGCATGACAAATATGCAAAAACAGAAGAAATTGGGAAGGGGCAAATACTTTTTCACAGCACTGTAGTTGCACATCCTTTGCTGTCTGGGGTGTGTGGCCCATGCACATCACCATTTGCTGGATATCCTCCCTGCTGGTGCTCTACCAGGGCTTTAATTCAGCCATTTTCCAATTATGCTTTGATTCAATGGCCTTTGCCTTCAGATTTATCCTCAGCAGCTGAAATGCTGGGGTTCAGACGAGGTGATCGACTCAGCCAGTCCAGGGCTTTTCACTCTTGGGCCCTGAAAAAGTCCATAGCTGGTTTAGCAGCATGTTTCAGTTCACAGTATTGCAAGGTGACAGACCAGTAAGTCTTAAGCAGCTAAGAAAACTGTTTATCTCAGCAGTAAATGTGTTTTTAACCCGAAAAAACTCTACAAAATATATAGAAATAAACAAATACAGTAGTTGGTAATCAGAATGTGTTATTTTCAGTAAAGTTCTGAATATGTAGGTCAGAAAAATACAGTAAAAGGTTTTATATTTGCTGACTTCTTCCTGCACTCCAGCCATGGCATGGATTTGATCAATTTCATCTGATTTCATTTAATGAAGGATTGATTAGATAAACTAGGCATTGGATGGTAACTGGAAATACTGGACTGTAGAAATGGTTACAATACTGTCGTTTATGTGTATTTATTCTACCGTTAATGTCTTGTTGAACTAATAAATGCTTACTGCCCAGATAAACAGCTTTATAGATCATGTTTCCGATACTTAAATAAACTTTGCACAGCACTGTACATATATGAACTGCCAGTCAAAAGTTTGGAGACACATTCTTGAAGGGTTTCCTACATTTTAGAATATCAGTGAAGACATCAAAACAATGAAATAACATGTATGGAATTATACTGTGTCCAGAAAAGTGTTAAACAAACAAATCTTACATTTTATTCTTTTTCAGTAATAGATTTTGATACATATTCAGTCAGTTTGTGGGCATGGATTAAGCCCACAATTACAGTGCCACTGGGGTCTGACCTTTAACCATTTAAAATTTAATTTTGAAACTCAGTGGGATTCTCTTTTAACCGCACTGCAGGCCCAGGGTCAGGGTTTATTTGATGGCGTGACGCCCCACCAATTGGTCTGCATGCCCATTGTACATGTTTTTAGAATGGCATGAGGCAAAAAAGCTAAGCAAAACTAAAACTGATGCACGCTGCAGCTACTTGCCATATATGTCCGGCAAGTAAAAGGCTACATCGATTATCAGTTTAAAAAAAAAAAAATAAAAAATTGACAATGAAGTATTCAGATTGTAGAAATATACACGGATTATGTTATGATGTATTTAAACTCAAAGCATTAACAGAGATAGTAATAAACTCAATATTTACAAAATCATCATTTATAGAGTACTTTCTATTGGAAATGTCTCACACCCCTAAATTTACCCTTGTCAACATGATACATTCGATACTGTTTTAAAATATATTTTTGATTTATTTTAACATGAAGCTGAAAGATTTAGATTTATCATGAACTTAATTTTTAAATGTAAAAAAACAAAAACAAAAATGCTGTCCCTCGTTTTTTGTCACTACTGAAACACAGAGTTTTGGTCTGTAGGTGGAGTCTTATTTTAGCCACGCCCCTGCATTTTAGAGCAGGAAGTGAGGCTGCATCCCTGTCCCTCATGGCCACATGGTGAGCAGTTAGATCCCATAGTTTTGAAGTAAATGTGTCCCAAAGTCTGAAAAGCAGTGTGGAACATTAAGAATCATCATATTTCCTGCAATTTAGTTAATTTCTTAGTGTTTTAATGAAAAATACGATGATTTTATGTATAAACAGCTGCTCAAAGCTGTGTTTGCTAGTCATGTACTGGCTAGTGTTTTTGAGTTCTGCTCAAAATGAGCTAAAACTGTCACTACCGAAACATTTTGGTAGTGTTATGATTGTTTTAGTAGTGACAAAATGGAATGATCGATCATTTCTTTTAATAAAATAAACATAATTAAGGTATAGAGTCACTCAAATCAAAAGGATTTTAGCCTAAAGTCCAAAAGTCCAGACCAAATTGCACCAGCACAACACAACAAATACACCAACAGAGGTTTTGTTTTTTTGATTTATTTATAGAATAAGTCTACATAAATCATTGTAGGATACATACTTAGTTACAGCTGCTTAGTTTATACATGGGTTAAGTAAACATAACACGGGTGGATTAAAGATGAGGTACAAACAGAGAAACCGTGATTTTTTTATTTATTTATTTATTTTTTTTACACTTCATTCCCTCGTCACTCTAAAAAGGTTTGGACACGACGATAGAAACACTGAAGAGAAAATAGCAGAATCAGCACTTCGTCTTGGACTTCGCCCAGTGAGCCGCACCGTCAGTGCCAGAGGGCGTTAGAGTTATTATTTTCCAACCGTACGTTCAGCAGCTGGGTGGAAAAATGAGAAACACAAAATACCTGCACTCACCATTCACATTAATATTAACTGTGTTTGATTAAATGCTCGCCTCAGCTCCTCCCACCCTCGACGCTACGGCAACCCTGAAGGAGACGAGGACGCACAACAGCACAAATTAAACACACAGACGCCTCCCGTCGTTTAATATTGCAACAGACTTCTCTCACACAGCTCGCTGGAAGAGAAAGATACGAAGCTGAAGAAGCATCTGAGACGATGAAGACTACACACAGTGTCCTACATGGTTGTTGTCATACATGGTTATTGTTGAATAATATGGGTCTGTATATGTTCCCTCCAGCAGGTTCCGTACATCAGTATCATGGAACGAATACACTCAGTAACACTGACATTACATTCATGTGATGTTAAACACCAACGTTCAAACAAATACTGTCATCATGAGCAGCGCAGTGGATGAAGAGCGTAGTGGAGCATAGTAGTCAACAGCATTCATTTTGAAATGTTAGAATCAATTATAATCTATTACAATAATATTCAATACATGATGAATTCATTTATAAGCAGAAATAAAATTTCACATGTAAAAGTAAAATGCAAAATCCTTTTCATTCGTGTATTTCGAGTGTTTCAAGGTGGTGATCCAACTGCATCAACTTTGGATTTGGCTCGAATAGAGTATAACTGATTATAATATTATGTAATAAAAGTATACACCAATTTTTGGCCCAAATAAAATTTCCAGGCTGTTTTTAATGTGAAAATGAAATCAAAATTCTTTTTGGTTATTCTGCACAAAAATGCACAAGCCTGTGATGGAAATGCATCGCTTTTGTAAAGCCAGAATAGATTATAATTGATATAACTGATAATATTCAATAAAGTATGCAAACAATTTTTGTCCCAAATTAAATCCTTGAACCATTTTCAAATGTATTAATCCAAAAGACAAAAAATAAACAAACAAAAGCAAAAAAGTGTTTTTATTTTCTGTTTTCCTCTAATTTCTCAAGTCACGTTCGAATTTGAAGTGTTGTTTGAAGCTGTGTTAAAAATCACTCCGTATTATAGAAATATTGCAGTTTCAGTTTCAGGTCAGAGATTAATGATGTCCACAACTAGAAGGCTGTATTCTGTAAATGTAGGCCATACAGGACAACATTTAAATTCTTTGAATTTTTTTCCACTTAAACCTGAAAATGAGCAACAAAGTTTTAGAATTAAAAAAAAGATTAAAACCAAAATTTAAAAATTAAAATGAAAAATTAATGATTCTGCACTATTTCTATGCCACTATTCAAATTTAAGCAAATCTGTGACTTTGACCAAAACTTTCTACAAAAAGCTCAGATTGTTGATGAGTCTTATCTGCATGCTGTCATGTCAAAAGAAGGACATACCAATTTTTTTTAAAAATCTAAAATAAAAAAAAAAACAGCTGACAATGAGACCAACCTTCAGGGTGTCAAACACATACAGTAGAGCCTGGGTGATAAATCGTTTGGCTGATAATTTCGGCTGATATTGATGGTGAACAGATTTATCGATTTTGCCAATATTCATCTATATTTTTGGTTACAGCGTTTGAGTTTGAGAGGTGTGACAACTGAAATGTGACAATAGTATGAGTCAGTAAAATACAGTTTGAAGTCAAACTATTGACGTATAGAATCAAAACATATCGGCTGGACAATTGATTATTAATTAGTTTTAGTGCCGTACAATTGGTATCAGAAACAAAACGCTCATAGTGGTCAGTCCTAACACCCAGAATGCAGGGCTTTTTCCTATTGGAAGGAAAAAAATGGACCGAACAATTCAATCTCCGCTGTGATTTTTTTTTGCAGTAAGGCCAGTTTGAGCATGTCTGGGTGACAAACACAAAACCCTGCTCTGCAGCAGAGGCAGAACAGACTGTGGTGTTTTTGAGATGTGGAACTCCAGGAGGAAGAGTTGGTGATGAGAAGTTATTTTGCTTTGTTTATGTAAGTGTGGATTTAACGCCCATCAACACTGCTGCAAAATCATTTGTATAGAAATCAGAATCTAACCTGATTAAACCAGATTCCGTTTCTCTCTGTGAGGTTTAACCCTTAGAAGTTGAGAGTTATTACTGTTATTATTATTATTATTACACAATAACTTATAGGGATGACTGATTTGGGAATTGTGGACAGAAGCAGATATCCAATATGTTTAATGTACATATCTGCTGATTCTGATACATAAACCTTTATACAATCATATAAATTAATTAGCATTACAGAGAAGTGTAACATTTATTTTTAGAAATTTAAAAATGCATTAAAATTAATATAATGCAGATAATTTAGCGTCACCTAAACATTCTGCTTTTCTGGAGTTCAACAAACACATCATCAAATATCAATTTGAAATATCAGTCTAATTTAAACATCAGTCTGATGGTTCTAATCATTTTTAAGACTTTTTCATCAACACAGATATAGTTCCAATATTTCTATTACACTATAATTACATAGTTGCATAATAAATTACATTTATATTCAGTTTACACGCTGTATTGAGGTTCTGATTTGTTTTGATGTAAAAAAAATCTTTCTGCAAATCAAGCCTGTTTACACAATAACTTTTCATCAAATTCAAATCTCTTACAAACACAAATGTGGTACAAATTGGAAATTTAGAATTTGCACTTTCCTCAAAATTTCTGATTTTGTTTCAATGAGCTACGAGTCAGAAATTATTCATATAAGATTACAGCCATCGGCAATAACTGCAAATTCTAAGGGTTAATTCAGCACTGCAAACTTAAATGATGTGCATTAAGACATTGATACATATATATACATATACATATATCATTGATATCTGAGCAAAACCTTGTATCTCAATTTTTTAATATTTCATTTTAAATTTGAAACCTCCAGCTGCCAAAATCTCACGAGGAATAGACCAACAGAAATCTTGTTTACATTAACTCACACTGAAAGTGTTCAGACTCCTGGAGATGCACAGTTTTGTTACAGCATATTGAGATTTTACAGCGAATGTGACTCCGATTCAAACCTGTGTGTAACACTGAAGTATTTTGTGGTTCAGATTTAATCACAGTGCTCCTCCACAAGAGCACCAGAATGGCCAAAAATGATCAGACAGACTTAAGAACGACACACAGCCACCAAAATGTGGAATCAGACTCAGGGAAGAAGTGATTAATTGGGGTAATGAGGCAGATCACTTTTGCGATGGTCCGACACCAGTGCATTCACAACAGTTCAGCATGAATGTATGCATAATTAACATCACTGACAAAAAGAAAACAAAAACAAAAACAATAATATAGCATTAAAAAAGATTCATTTACTATAACGCATCCTATGGCTTGAAATGCTTTAAGTACATCTACCTATGGCATCTCTCTCTATGGCTTTCGTTACAAGATTTACATAGTTTAATAACGGTGTCTGGATCAGCTCTGCATTTAGAATTAAATTAAAAACATTTATTTCCCTGTACTTCACACAGTTTTACAACACGGACCAGAGACAAGAAGGGCCGCCGTGTTATTTGCAGCGCTAATAATCCTTCGGGTTGACGTTAAGTTTTGTTTCACTGAGAAATGCTTCTCGTTAGAGGACTGTAAGCAACAGAACCCAACTGAAGAAGTTCATGCAGAAGTACCAAGTATGAGAAACGTTAACGTAAGTTCGCAAAAATGAACAAGAAATGGTTGTTTAAGTGTTCTGTTCAAATGTAGTTACAGCTTTAGCTCATTTAAACGGAGCTGGGATCTTCATAATAGGACAGTATGAGGTATCAGGAAATGAAATATTGCAATAAATGACAAAAATCACTTTCATTTAAGTTAGTAATGCGCATGACGATGAGAAAACATGAACACCGGCTGACAAGACAGTCCTTCTACAGAATAAAGCTCTCAGCTGGTGGCTTAGCCTATTAAAACCTTATACAACCATATAAAACCGTATACATCAACATAATTTGTCAGCAAGCTTATCTTCCCTGTATGTAACTGTTTTCTTATGAGCTGGAATTAGCTGTGGCTAAATGATGCTGTGCTAAAGAAATGCTTCAACTACTGTGCTAACATTGCTACCGTTACATGAAAGCTAGCAGGTGCTAGATAGCATTACACAAACACAACCTGAAATCAACTTGACCCAGTTAGATTTCATTTACTTGATGGCCAAGTTGGCGCTACAAGGCCCAGTCCCATTTCTTCTTTTTACCACTACCCCTTGTTTTTGAGTGTCACCCTAAGTAGTGGTTGAAATCTTGCCCTACAAAATGGGACCCTCAAATAAAAAGAGCATCACTTCATTAACAGCTACCAGCGCTGCTCTGTAGGCGACCCTGCCAGTCTGCAGTGACAGCAGAGGAGGGTAAAGTTCAGCTCCTCACTGCTGGGCTTTAGTTACATTTAGGGAATCATATGACTTCAAAGAGGGGGGCAATTATTTATTATCACCCACCCCTAATTCTTCAGTGATATGAAGCTGAAGTCAGATATTCACCAGCTTCTTGCTCGAATTTTCCTGTTCCACCTTAAATGGTGCAGCAGGTACATTCTGGCGCTTCAGGCGTCAGAACTGCTGGACTATTTAAGGTGGAATGGGAAAGTTAGCTAGCTAGCTATCGAGACATTAGCATGCTATTAATGATTTTTTATGCTTGTTATGAAGAAAATGACCAAAATACATTGAAATGACATTAAACTAAGATAATACAGTGGTTATTATAATTTTTAACGGAGAAAATTCTCACATTTGTGGGTTTCTTTGGTCTCTTGTTCAGCCGTCTTGCTGGCTTTTTTTCTTATAACTCTCTGTTTGGAGTCTCTGAAAACCTCAGTTTGGAGGGTCATGTAGCCGCTAACACTTCACCCTCCCCCTCTATCTCAACAAGAATCGGGACACCCTACACCTAGACATGAACGCGCAAAACAGAGGGCTAAGGGCTGAATAGTAGGGGCGAGGGGTGAAATGGGATTGGGCCTAAGATGCAATTACCTAAAAAGTTTAGCCCAAGCTAAAAGATAAAAACCCCTCATATTAGCACTGTCTGCTGCGTCTTCAGCTGATATCAACATTTAGCCTTCTGAAAACACCTTAAACTCAACTTTAACTTTTTAAACATTAACTTTTATTCACTCATTGGCCTTGTTAGCGTTTTACACAAGCTAAAAGTGTCTGGCACAAGTCCCCTGTGTTAGCATTGTCTGCAGAATCTTTTGCTATCAGACAGCGAGTATTATGTGAACAGATCTTGACATCAGCTGGTCCTCATTAACATGTATTTTGTGTTTTTCCAAGCAAATGATGAAGTCAATTAGTACTCATTAGCTTTTATGCACTTTTGGCCATGTTAGCATTTTGGGCTGCAGTATTCCTATAAGCACAAAAGAGGCTGGAGAAAGAGTCCTGCAAGTTAGCATTGTTGGCTGCATTTTCAGCTAATATTAAAAGTTAGCATTACCTAAAAAAGTATAAACTCAACTGGTCCCTATTAGCCTAGTTACTGCATGGTCACATTTTGTGGTGCAGCGTATCTATAATATGTAGAGTATCAGTTGTTGCACTATGAACTCACTAATATCTCTCCATAAACGGACCTGCCCTGTTAATCAATCTCTCTCTCTCATTCTCTCTCTCTCTTTCCCCCTCCCTTTATTTGAGCCCCTGAGCGACGTCTGCCTGAGTCGCCACATGGGAGCCACCAGAGCTGCTAGAGTCACCAGAGCTCCATCTCTGTTGGCTGATCTGCACCGTTTTGACCACCATTGAGCTTCACGCTGTACAAAGCTGTGCAAACCTCACTTGCATGAACTGACCCTCCTGCTGCTGCTGCATAAACTCAAACTAATCTAATTAACCACTGCTCCACCTGTTTTTCCCGTTTTGTATTCTAATGTTTTATTCTAAAGCTGTTTGCTATCCAGTGTCGACCAGAGGAGGATGGGTTCCCCTTTTGAGTCTTGGTTCCTCTCAAGGTTCCTCCCTTTTGCTCTTAGGGAGTTTTTCCTTGCCACTGTCACCCCTGGCGACACTCATGGGCCCTTGGACCTGGATTTTTATGTAAAGCTGGTTTGTGAAAACACCTGTTGTAAAAAGCGCTATACAAATAAACTTTGACTTGACTAGAGTTTAGCCCAACCTGGAGCAGAAGTCTCCTCCGTTAGCACTGTCTGCAAATTAGGATTTGGCCAAGTTAGCAAATCACTTCCTATTAGCTTTTATTTACTTTTTGGTCATGATAGCAGTGCGTTAGCAAAATTTGTCTGGCTCACTTGTGGGCCACATCCTTGGTTTGTTGTGGCCCAGTATACGGCTGGGTCCTCACCCCCGATCTGGCCCACATACTGTAAACTGAGTAGAACTAAAAGATATGGCCCAAATCTGGTCCCAATCTGGCCCAACTACTTTGTTTGTTCACAATATTCACGCCAGAACTGTCCATCAAATGTAGACATGTGGCAAAGCAGTATGAAGCTGTCCAGGATCTGGCCCTGCTCTGGCCCACATGCCTACATTGAGTGTAGTCAACCAACAATCACATAGCAAAGCCAGAACTGGCCCAAAACTGTCTGCGATCTGGGAAAAACCTTGCAAATTAGCACTGTCTGCTGTCTTCTGCTACATCATAAACTCAACTGGTCCTCTTTTTACTCATTGGCCATGTTATGGTTTTGCGGAGTAGCGATCCTGTAATCCAGAAAGTTTAAGCTGAAATACCTCGAAGCGAAGCTCCTGCGCATTAGCATGCTCCGCACCATCTTCAGCTAATGTTAACCCAAGGGCGCTCGGCTGCTCAGCCTATTCACAGACACATTCCTTTCCAATGCACAAGACACTCTTCTGGATCATTTCAGAGGACTGAGCTAGTTTGATGGAATTTCGTGCCTCCGTTTCGATTCGATAGTAAATCAGCTTTGCTTTGCCCGACTCCTCGGCTGTGAGGAATTCCGCCCAAGTTATTATCCTTCCACGCGGCGCGTCCTCCACAGATGCAATCTAAAATTCTCCCGAGGCCTTGACAACACAGCCGAGTAAACACAACAGTCTACAAACAAGACACCGGGGGCCGTAGTGAGCCTTTTCAGAATGGAGCAGGTGCTATTAAAAAAAAGATCAATTATTTTTGAGGTTCAACATGTTAGTGAGATATAGCGCGACGCTGTAGACGTACAGTAATAAGCGCTCGATACAATTTCTGGCCTCTGTTTGGGATAAGGACTCATTCCACTTAGCAAACTGTCTTTTTAACAGAACGTGTGTTGTGTGAGAGGAAAAGGGAGGAAAAGCAGACATTGCGAATTTGAAATGTCATGCAAGCACTGAGGCAAAGCAATATGAGTCAGAGAGTTTTTCTCCTTTCCATCTGTCTATTTATGCCTTTCTTACACTCGTTTTAATCAGGCACAGTTTTGTGTAGGTGGACACTGTATAACCTGAGGGGTGGTGCAAGTCAGGTGTACCCAGCTATGGGTATACATTCTGCCTGGTGTTAATGAACGCCTCTCTATAGGGCTCCATTCAAAATCACCTTCTTTTTTGATGCAATAACTATGTTCTCCTACATGTTTCAGTCTCTGTTTCTTTGTTTCATTACAGTAATTCTTTTTCCAGTGATTGTTTGTTTTCTGGGGTACTCAAATCATTAAAAACAACAAAAGAAATTGTCTCTTTTTATGTCTTTACTCATGCATATGCAACATTGACAACACAGGTTGGTTTGTGTCATGACTTTCCGAGCTGATGATTGTGCCATCAAACAATTAGCGTGGTTAGCATGTCAATTATCTGCATTTCTAGCATGGTCAGTCATGTGGAAATTATGATTCAATCACTGTATTGCAAAAAATAGTGTCTTGTCAAGTGAAATAATCTTAATTGAAGTCGACATATCTCGTATTTCTTATTTTGAGATGGTTGTGCTCTTATTTTAAGGTTATTTAGCTTATTTCTAGACATTTTTACTTGTTTTAAGTAATTTTATTAAATAAAATTATCTCACTGTACTAGCAGATAATTTAGCTGGCTTCAAGCACATTTCTTAAAACAAACAAAATGATCTGCCAATACAGTGAGATAAATGTACTTAATAAAATCACTTAGAACAAGTAAAATTGTCTAGAAATAAAATAAATAATCTTAAATTAAGCTTACAACAATCTCAACAGGAGAAATATTGGATTTATCAACTAGATTTAAGATAATTTCACTTGGCAAGATACTATTTTTGCAGTGTGGCTCAAATTTGGTCTCACTGGAATGAAAATGCTGCTATAATGATGAACACCAGTGTTTAATCCCTAATAAAACTATCAAGTTTCAGTTTTATCCAAAACGTGAGCAGTGGAACTGTGTTCTCTTGAGTGATGGAACTCCATCCAATACCTTTGGGATGAGTTGGTGATCCAGAACTGACCATCCAACATCAGTACCTGACCTCACTAATGCTCAATCAAATCCTCACAGCAATGTTCAACATCTAGAGCCTTCCCAGAAGAGTAGAGGGTGTTACTGCAGCACAAACTCACTAATAATACCCTTCATTTCAGAGGAGACACTGGATAAGAAGGTGTCTTCAAGATTTTGTGTGCTAGTTAAACATTTTCTATGGGCTTCAAAAGATTACTTGAATCAGAAAAGCTGCCAAAGTTAAACAAATGCAGCACAATCTTTTATAAATCATGTTTCAAAAACCACAGTAAAATAATAAATAATGACTATTTATGCATCTAGAAGAAAGATGTCTGTTGTACAAGCTGTGAAAGTCACACAGCTGCATTGCTTAGACCGAAAGGAAGGCAGTATAAGTGAAAGAGGCCTAAGAGAGTCTGTTTCTCTTTGTCTCAGTCTGCTTTACCTCTACAATGCTTTAAATGGTTAGTTGGAGTCTCAATGCAATGGAAATTAAGCCATAAATCTCATGTAGCGTCATGCTAATTACAACACTTGCAATATGGTAAGAATACTTATTGCCAAAAGGTGCAAGTGGCCTATTGTATGCTCGAATAATCGACTGCTGGAGGACTCTGCCCCACACAAAAGAGAATGCATGACAGCCAATCCAGCTACGTTTAGATATAAAGCTTTAACCGCGAGGGTTGAGGTCACCGTCTGGTCTTCGAAAAAGCCAATTACCGGTGAAGTAACTTCTGGCTTGAAAATGGACCCGCAGTTGTGGTAATCAAGTCTATAAAACAACATTTGCGCTGTCTGGACAAAAAGATCAGCAGGGCTGAGGAAGTGGCACCAGCTCAAAGGATTCTTCCTTTCCTTTTGTTCGGACTGACATGCATTATTCCGGGGTATAATGGGCTGCCTGCTTTACTCTCTATTAGGACATAAAGAAATAAAGCTGGAGCACAGAGAGAGAAAGAGAGAGAGACAGATGGAGAAGAACACAGGCACCTCAGCAGACAGTGGCTCTGTGGTGTGGCTAGAATCCTATAGGCCCCAGTTCAAAACATCAATGCCCTCCCCATTAAAACTGAATCAAATAATGTGATATAATATGCTTGTTTATTCACTATTGTTACATCTCAAACAAGTTGATGCTCTCCAAGCAGCCACTCTACCCATTAGCATCTAACATTAGCCTAAATGTTCACATTAGACCAGGGATTCTCAATCTGTGGGCCGTGGACCACCAGTGGGCCGTTGAAGCCCCCTCGGGTGGTCTGTGGGCCTGTACTGAGAGGAAGGCCAAAATTCGTAGTGGGCCGGTAATGATACTGTAAGTCATAAAACATAAGTGGGAAAAGATTAACTTGGTAATTAAAAATCTATAAATGTTTTCACATTATAACCAATATAAATATTAATAGAGACGTGCAAATAAAAACGTCACAGCAGTGGCCGATTAAACGGCATCAGTTTGAGACAACGAGGCCGCGGGTGCGCGATGCAGACAGCGAGCCAGAGACGGAGAAGTTTCTCAGGGCACTTTGATTGGCGAGGACTTCACATCTTTTTCTTTAGTTTGCTCCATTGTGATGTTTATAAACACTCCACCCCTATTCGGGTCTGCAACAAACAGCTGAACTGGTCCAGCAGAAACCCGCGGGTCTTCAAACTGGAACCTGTTCAGTTCACTGCTGATGGAAACGCGCTCTGTGATCAAACGAGGGAGTTCATCAGTAGAGCATAGCTCTCCTTCTCTTCTAGAGGCACGACAGCGCCGTACAGTCTCTTCAGATACTGAGTACAAGCTGCTGTTAATAACAATAGACATAAAATAATAGAGATGAGATGCGTTTGATTTCAACTCGTGGGTCGTGGAGCGACCTGAGTGGTTAAACTCAGATTGCTTAACCAGCGACAATGAAGCAGATATTAAGTAAGTTTATTATTATTGTTGATTGTGATGACGTTAATCCAACCCGGTGAGTGGAGTGAGGTTTCGAATGAATCACAAAAGCCCTCAAAACAAAAGAGACATCTCAAGACCAAACAATTGCTCTTGTGGGAAAGCCAGTGGAGTATTTTCAGTGAAAACGCAAAGGACATCAGCTCCAAATCACAGTCCACAATTACCTCATACATATTCATACAATTACCTCATACATATGCCTGAATTTGTATTCAGGCGAATGTCTCCACAACCACATGTTCATGTTTCCATCATCCTGGGGGCAAAGACTAATATAATTACTTGCAGGGCTGAAGGATGACAAGCAACAGACTACAAAAAATGAAATATAATTACATGATGCCAGAATATTCTCGAGTATATTGTTATGTATCTACAACATATTGACCTTGGCTATGTCGTGAAACCTTAGTGCAACTTTAGTCTCTTGCAACCTTCATGAAACTAAGTTGCACTTGAGTTGCATAAGATAAGTGTCCTGCAACTCGTTTGAAACTCAGTCGCAACAGTTGCAAGCATTTCAAGCTTGCGGAACAAGTTTCATGAAACAGCTGATGCATCACGATTTATTTGCTTGTCCATGAGAGTGTACTGGGTGGTTGAAAAGGAGATGGTCCTGATCGACATGATGTAAGTTTGGTAATACGAGCTGCTAATTTAGCTAACGAGTGGAGTAATGGAATATGTTGTGTGCAGCTTTGATTGGTTTTGAGTTGCTCGTGTAACTCAAGTTGCATGAAAGTTAAATTGCAGGCAACTCACAACATTAAACTAATTCCCTGTATGAAAGTTTCACTTTTTTGGGGGGGTAATTTTAATGCCCCTCACATTCAGTGGGAATCTGTCTCTCTCTCTCTTTCTGAGGTTAATCTAGATGTCAGTGTATGGTGCTGACAGTGCAGTAGAGCTTTGCAGGGTGACCTCTCTCTCTCTCTCTCTCTCTCTCACTCTCTCTCTCTCTGAACTCTTTAAAGCTGCTGTCAATTTCATCCCTCTCTTTAACTGGAAACCTCACACGAGTCCGCCGCTTTTCCGCTTTTCTCGCACTGCATGACGATTCCAGAGAGGAATTTTTTACCATTTCACACATTTTCTCTTTCGCCGGTGTCTGGGCTCTTTCTGTGTTTGGCTTTAAAAGCCTCACATGTGCGGTCGTGTGCCTGGAGTCCGCTGGCTGAGCGTTTCTCCAAGAGCACTGAGAGATGTGACTGTAAAGAACCTTTTAAAGGCTTGAAGGCAAAGGTTCTTTACCAGTTTTCAAGGTTCTTGAAACCTTTAAAACATGTGAAGGATGTGTCTAATTTTTTTTACGGTTCCCCACATGTCCCTATTTACAAAAATGGTTCTCTAAAGAACCACACGTGGAAAGGTGGTTCTTCTAAGGCATTCCGCGAAGAACCTTCTGAACCTTTTTAAGAGCGTAGGATTAAAAAACCAATTAGGATTTGAATTTTTTCATCAAATGAAGATGGAGTTTTACGAATTTAAAGATCTTAATTGATCGTTGATTGATTGGTTTTTTCTTATTGTCATGCCTACTGCAGAGGATGCTCCTTTTGCCTGTTCCTTGCAACCAGTGTATTCTGCAGTATCCATAGACTGTGAAGAGCACTACAACTCCCATGAGTCTCTGGGGAACATATGCCTCCACCATCATCTCCGTCAGCCAATGGGTTCTCTTTTCTACACTCCACATTCACTGTGTTCTAATGTCTCACCTGTTTGTCATTACATGCAATCAGTTAGGCAGAATATAAGCCCAGCTTTAGTTCAGTTAGTTGTGAAGTTTTGCCGACATCTCCAGTTGCAAACCGAGCGTTCTTTGTACTGCTGTTTATCCGTATATGACCTTTTTGCCTTTTCCCTTTTGGTCTGTCGTTGTTATTTTTGTATTTCCACATTTGATCTTGGATGGTGTTTTTGGACCTTTCTTTATGGTTCTCATGTTCTGGATATCCTGTTTTCTGGTTTTGACCTCAATTGTGCTGTGAATCCTTTAGCCTCGAGTAAAGCTGTACCTTGGGTTGTAATCTGCGAGCGTCTGATTTATTCTGAACTTTATAATGTTTTGTTCCATCTTACATCTTATTATATTATGTACGCTACCTTTCAGACATTTAAAATCACTGTTCAAAAATGAAAAACATAAATTACAACATTGTTTTGTGATGCTCCCAAAATACAAACGGAACAAGATCAATAAAACTGAGTTGGTTCAGAGGTTTTGTGATCGCAATTTCCTTACGTTTTTAACATTTTGTGGTGTTTAAGGGTATAAAATTCACTGTATATGAGATGTATTGTAAAGCATTGATCTGAAAGTGATGATTCAACTGTGTTGAATTTTGGAATGTTAGAATCATTTATAATCATTTGTAATATTCAGTAAACTTTGCACTTTGTTGGCCAAATTAAAGTTTCTGGATTATTTCAAACATAAAAGTACATAAATAAATAAATATAAATGGTAACACTTTCTATGAATGTCACCTTTGTAAGCATCTATAAACACATTCATAACATGTTATAATGAATTCATAAGACATTATAAACATAGCTATACATATTTATAAAAATGCATTATACATTATAGCCATGTTTATTATGCATTATGAATTGTTAACATAATACATTATAAGTACTGATCATAACAAATTATAAGAGCTCATAAGTGGTATTTGTCCGCTCTAAGTAAAGTGAAGCGTACTGTACTAAAGCCTCCTCCAGTGTTCAGAGTGAGGCTTCAAGTTGAAGTATTTACTGAAGGATTTACTGAAACACTAAAACATTCACAGTAAAGCACATTACAGGCTTCAAATGTCAGAGTTTAAACTAGAGCTGCCATCAGTGTTTTACCCAATGTGGGAAAGGTAATGTACACCACCGTTAGCTTGGCATTTGTCTTTACTTTACGCTCTCCAAGCTGGGACTGACTTCTTTGGCACTGACAGTATAACATGTTATTAACACT
Organism: Colossoma macropomum; assembly: GCF_904425465.1. Lineage (NCBI taxonomy): Eukaryota > Metazoa > Chordata > Actinopteri > Characiformes > Serrasalmidae > Colossoma > Colossoma macropomum. The sequence continues at coordinate 75,569 of NW_023494788.1, forward strand.
ATTTATAATGCATTATATCAACAATTCATAATGTATAATAAACATGGCTATAAAATGTAATTCAGTGTAATTCTTTTTTATAAATATTTATAACCATGTTTATAATGCCTTATGGATACATTATAACATGTTATAAATGTGTTTATAAATGCTTACAAAGGTGACATTCATAGAAAGTGTTACCATAAAAATCTTGGAATATTGTTTTTTTATGGTCTGTATTGTAAATGTGCACTGCAATTTTAAAAATCATACCGAAAAAATGAACCAAATCATGGTGAGATTTCATGATGGACCAAATTGTTTCTTAAGGAGTCTTAATCAAACATAGTCTGTGGAAGGTTGGAGATTTACACCACCATCCACATGTTATTGACACCAAACTCACTTTAAAGATCCTCTGCAGACGTAGAGCTTTTTTTTTTTTCAGAAGACGTTAAGAATCCTTAAGCTTCAGAGCGCCGCGGCGAGATAAGGACTGGCTCCGGGTGTCTCATGTGAAACTTATGAGTGCGGTTTCATAATCAGATAAGGATCTTTAATTTAAATGTTTTGAAGTGAAGAAGAAGGAGGATTTTCCTCCTCCAGAGCCAGACTGGATTACACCTCCACACCTGCTGCAGAGAGAAACGCAGCTTTCCAAACGCACAGCTCACTCACAGTCATTAAAACGGCCCTGAATTCATCTACGGCTAATCGTGCACTGCATCATCTCAAATCAGATGCAGAAAAAACTGAGAGCATCTCAAACTTCATTTTAGATTTTTTTTGTTTGCTTTTACCTTTATATGCTCACAGATTGCTTACACTTAGCCATTTTTCTTTTTTCTGACCACTAACCATCTTGCACTATGATTAGATTAGATTAGATTAGATTAAGTGACCTTTATTAGTCCCACAACGGGGAAATGCTGCTAACTCAGAAGTGGAAGTTCAGATGTAAGATTTGGGGATTTGGAGACCTCTCTGGTGGAAATGTGTAATTGCACGTGGGTTGTGCTTCGGACTCCTTCTGTGAGAAAATGAAAATGATGAGCTTTCAAAGAGAACTCCGTCTAAACTTGGTGAAGGAGCGTCTTCTGAGGATGTGAGTGAATTATCTACTACTGTCATCACATCTTCATCAGTGATAATGTTGATTTTGAGATCACTTGAGGCCTAAACATCGAGCCAGAGCTTCTTTTTGAGCCTGTGCAGTGTGTTGTTATTATGCAAAGATGGCTTTACATGCAATTTTCATGCAATTTTAGTACAAGAAACTAAGGTGGACTTGCATTGCAGGATGTAAAACGTCCCACAGCTTATTTGTGGGACAGTCTCAATTTAAAAGTTTAATGAAGTCCAAGCCAATCAAAACGTCAATAATGCATCACACCAAACGACACCATTTCAAAGGATTGACTGCAAACAGTGTCACAATGAAAATGAAAGAGAAGAGGCTCCTAACTGACTTAATGCAAAGTTGTTTTTTTCATTTTTGTCTGTTAACCAAGGGACAACAAGAAACAAGCCAGACTTTCTCAGCTTGAGGTTCTGTAACCATCTAGGTGAACTAGCCAGGTAATAGCTCTTTAAACGTCTCTCTCTTTTCAGTAGCCAGTCAAACCCACACTCGTTTATTATATGATAGCTCTCTTCCTGCTTTCTGGTACAGACATTACAACAACAATGACAGGCGGAAAAAATATGCAAAGATGATATAAGTTCTACTAACAATATGATCAAACAATATGAGCTGCTGGAATTAGTGGAGTAACGGAATATGTTGCATGCAACTTTGGTTACTTCACGTAACTGTCAAGCTGCCTCTGACTTTTAAATGACTATTTCAGGTTTTACAGGGTGACTCACAGCAGCGCACGCTCACCATATTTTAGCCTGTTTATATTCTCCTCACTCAGTAATGACACTTCTTTCAGTTTTAACCAAATAATCTTACATAGTGCAGCTTTAAACATGTTTGCAGGCAGCTGTTTTTGAACTGTAGTTCAGCCAATAATAATGTTAATCACCATAACTGACTGTCTTGTTAAAAGTCGTGCTTACAGACCTCTTAAATGATGTTTACCATGATTGGCCTTCTCTTTCTAAATGAATTACTGAAAGGCTTGTTTGTTTCTCCTGTATTTTCCAGTTGGGACAGATTCGTTTGTGTTTAAGAGAGTAATTAAGAAGTCAAGTAATGAGTTGTGAAGTTACTTTAAACTGATGAGCAGCCACGTTGATATGAGCTCGGAGGTGACGACGCTCTCTCATCATTTTGAGAAGGAATTCAGTCGATTCTCAGTTTTTCTTTGGTTTTTCTTTGTCAGAGGTCAGGAAATAAGTTAAGCAGAGGTTCTGAAATGTTCTGAAAATGTCTCTGATCATTTTGAAGCAAGATCTGAAGATTTGCACCTCTTTGTGCAGAAGCTTTAGAGGGAACAGAGCCAAGGAGCCTTTTCTTAAAACGTGGTAAGGTTTTGGTTTCATCCCTCACAGCTAATTATGCTACAAGACTGAAACCATAGTTTGAAAATACGTCAACACATCGTAGAAATACAAAAGTAAGCAAAATATAAATTATTTCCACTGATTTCAACATCAACTATGATGCAGCGTTGATTGAATACAGACCCTTTGTCTGTTCTGAAGTGTTAGTCACTGGAGGTTCCACAAAGACTCAGATTTTGGACCCTGCTAGAACTTTCAGAACTTTAGAGATTGACGTACAGCTTTCGGTGATACCGTCACTGCTTTTAATACAAGTCATGCTTTTTTGAATGTGATTAAAGTGTAGATGTCTGTGTTTACACCACTAGGGGGCTCCACATGAAGAAACTACAGTTCATGCTTTTGCCAGCCCTCATTCACGACGGCAGTCAGTTACCAATCAAGCTCCTGACCTGAAAATTCACATCTGATTTAGAAAATTTGGTGGAAAAAGCTGGAATAAAATCAGGATAAAAATTCTGTAGGGTAACGTAAGAGCGCAGTATTCCATACAGGCACTTTTCGTGTTTCAGTAGTTATTGCAGAAATACCTCAAGTCATATAGGATGTAATGATTGGTTGGACTCGATTGGTTATTTGGGGAAATAATTTTAAAGAAATAAGAAAAAAAATGTCAACTGTGTCCTCCGTTTGTTCCGTACAGTGATTTCCTGCATTTTGTTTGAAGTTTTATGAAATTTAATGGCATGAAAATGGCCATTAACTGATCGTATGGTTTTAAAAAATGAATTAAAATAAACAATAAACAATATGTCTAATGAATGAGGCTACATTGGGAAAAAAGCCTTGTAAAGTGAGGCAGTGCTGTGAAGCCACGCAGCTGCAAGGACTTTGCTAAGGTCACTTAGCTGACGGTGAAAACTTAACAACTCAGTATTAAACACACTGTGTTTCAGAGTGTTAACCTATTGTTTAACATTCATTATAATGTTAAATATGATGTTTAAACGTGATAAAATGCATTTTAACTGGCTGTGAAAGTTTCCCCTCCCCATTCACATCCCTATGTTTTCCCACCCACCATTTTGGGGGCACGCTGTGGGAAGGTGACTATTTACACACATTTGATGTCCAAATTCCGCTTTGATGGTCTTGTCAACCATTTTGATGGAAACAAGGACACATGGCGATGTCTCAGATGTGTCGTGGATAAATGACAAGAAAGTGTTTTTTATTACACAAATAGGAAAAGTTGCAAGTGTACTGAATACTGGAGTGTATGGGATACTGAAGTGTACGGAATACTGAAGTGTACGGGATACTGGAGTGTATGGGATACTGAAGTGTACGGAATACTGAAGTGTACGGGATACTGAAGTGTATGGGATACTGAAGTGTACGGGATACTGAAGAGTACGGGATACTGAAGTGTACGGGATACTGGAGTGTATGGGATACTGAAGTGTACGGGATACTGAAGTGTACGGGATACTGAAGTGTATGGGATACTGAAGTGTACGGAATACTGAAGTGTACTGGATACTGAAGTGTATGGGATACTGAAGAGTACGGGATACTGAAGAGTACGGGATACTGAAGTGTACTGAATACTGAAGTGTACTGAATACTGAAGTGTACGGGATACTGAAGTGTACTGAATACTGAAGTGTACAGGATACTGAAGTGTATGGAATACTGAAGTGTACTGAATACTGAAGTGTACAGAATACTGAAGTGTACTGAATACTGAAGTGTATGGGATACTGAAGTGTACGGGATACTGAAGTGTACTGAATACTGAAGTGTACTGAATACTGAAGTGTACGGGATACTGAAGTGTACTGAATACTGAAGTGTACAGGATACTGAAGTGTATGGAATACTGAAGTGTACTGAATACTGAAGTGTACTGAATACTGAAGTGTATGGGATACTGAAGTGTACGGGATACTGAAGTGTACTGAATACTGAAGTGTACTGAATACTGAAGTGTATGGGATACTGAAGTGTACAGAATACTGTGCTCTTATGTTAAGTCCAGCATTAGTGACAAACAGCCCAGCAAGCTGTGAGAACAGTGCCAGCCCCCTCATCCAGAGTACCAGCTAATTAGAGAGGCTGTTTTCCGAGTACAGTCAGGGCTGGAGACAGAACGGGAAGAGCGGAGAGAGGAAGGAATCTGATGTGGGATCAGTGTCTGGGTGAAGATGTGAAAGGCCGGCGGGGTTATGAAGTGCGGCTGAAAGAGAGAAAGCTCATTTCCAGCCGCAGTGTTCCAGCTTCGCGCTCAGGACCGCCACACTGTGATTAAGGTTTTAAAGCACTCATCAATCGCACAGTGCCTCTTCAGAGAGAGAGAGAGAGAGAGAGAGAGAGAGAGAGAGAGAGAGAGAGAGAGATGGAAACAGAGATAGAGACAGGAAGCAGACAGAGAGTACAAAAGAGAGAAAGACAAACAGATACTAAGAAAGCAGAGACCAGGAGAGAAAAAGATAAAGGAAAAAGAAAAAGACAGCGAGAAAGAGGGAGAGAGAAAAAAGGGAGAAAAAGTGAGAGAGAGATGGAGAGGAGAGAAAGAGAGAGATATAGAAATTCCAGACTGAAAGAGACAGAGAAAGAGAATGAGAGAGAGACAGAGAGAGAGAGAGAGAAAAGAAGGGTGAGTGAGAGAGAGAGAGAGAGAGAGAGAGAGAGAGAGAGAGAGAGAGAAAGAAAAAAGAGAGAGAGAGAGAGAGAGAGGAGGGACAGAGAAAGAACGAGAGAGAAAGACCTGCATAGAATGATAAAGAGAGAAAGAGAGAGAATTAAGGTCCCCTTGCTCGCCCTGTCAGTGCTACCAACAGACAGCGCTGTGGTGCTTTTATCCAGTGTAGTAGTGAATGACCTTCACTGATCCTTCCCACACACACACACACACACACACACACACACACACACACACACAGACCCCCCACCCTCCGTGCTCCACCTCAGGGGGATTACCTGAGGACTGGCCATCATATTTAAGGGATATGTGAAAGCCGGGGCCAGAAACTCATTTCATTGGTAATTTCCACCCATTTCTGCAAGGTGAAGTCATTAGCAGTGTGACTGCGGCCCCCAGCTACAGTGTCGTCCCTCCTGCTGTCACTCTCTCTCTCTCTGCTCGTCCCATCCACCGCTAGACCCCACACTGCAGCCCCTCAGACTGCTGCTTTTCTGTGGATTATGTCCCAATTATCTCCACATAGCAGTTCCACTCACTGTCTACAGCACCAACCAGTCTAATGGGGTGAAAGTGAGCACTAACACTGCAGCGAACCAATACTGATCAATTATTCTATCTATTACAGTTCGATTAATAGATTCATATCGCCCCCTACACTTCCTGTAGTGTATTACAGTCTGTCAGAGTGACTGTGTAGATCATATGAACATTATAGAGCTTTTTAAATGAAACAGTAGAAGCCATATCGCCCCCTACACTTCCTGTAGTGTATTACAGTCTGTCAGAGTGACTGTGTAGATCATATGAACATTATAGAGCTTTTTAAATGAAACAGTAGAAGCCATATCGCCCCCTACACTTCCTGTAGTGCATTACAGTCTGTCAGAGTGACTGTGTGGATCATATGAACATTATAGAGGCTTTTTAAATGAAACAGTAGAAGCCATATCGCCCCCTACACTTCCTGTAGTGTATTACAGTCTGTCAGAGTGACTGTGTGGATCATATGAACATTATAGAGGCTTTTTAAATGAAACAGTAGAAGCCATATCGCCCCCTACACTTCCTGTAGTGTATTACAGTCTGTCAGAAAGACTGTGTGGATCATATGAACATAGAACAATATAGAGCACATTTGTCTAGTATTAGGCAATGTTAAAGCATAGAACATATATAGACAAGCACAGTTTCCTTAGCATGGTTAGATATTTAATGCAGCAGGACTGGTGAAGCTTAATGATATATGAATTCACTGATTGGCTTTATGATCACGTCACTTTCGTGACAACAACTGTGGCATATTTTTATAATAAACACACGATGCCATCATAACACTGACCTACTGCGTCACTTCTAGTCATAACTGCAGTTTTAATGTGGTACTAATCCTAGTCCAGATTTAACAAAAAAGAAGCCGTACCCCTTTATTGCGCTCTACGCTGTACTATGCTACACTTGGATAGTGGAAAGCAGAAAGTGAACAACTTCTAAGACTGAACTTTGGAGGTGTGTCTGCAGATTCTTTGAGGAGCTGAAAGTGAGTCTCCTGAAAAGAATGAAAGCTGGAATAAAGGGTAAAGACTGACTCACTGAACACTCAAACAGCAAATATTATGTTTAGCTGTTGAAGTTTGGTGTAATTGTGTGTTAAATATGTGTTTTCTTTGTTTTTTCTTAAACTGAAACATGGATAACTTGTACTTAATGGTCATTTTGATTGTAATTTAATGGTAAATCAAGGCTGGTAAATTGTAAATTGTACATAAATTAAGGGCGGTCTCACAGCACCATTGAAAGAACCACCCCAGTGACAGACTTTATACCCTGTAAGCTAGAGCTCAGTGCCTTTTCTCTGAGTTTATACATACACATACAGCACAGACACGCTCTACCTTCCACGGGTCGTTGGCCATCGATCAGCTTTATGGAGCAATCGGGGAGAAAAGTGTTTGCCGCTTTTCTACCGAATTAGCTACACTTACACAGTCAGTACCTCAATAACACCCGAGATAAAGAAAAACTCCAGCGGCTCCAAACCACCACCGGCTGCAGAGGAGAACATGAAGAGAGCAGAACACTCACAGACACTGCAGGAAACCCTCTAGCATCCCACCGTCTGTGTCCCTGTTTCAATAGACACGTTATGGTGGGTTAATGACAGCAGACACGCACGCCTAAGGCATGTTTACTGTGCATCCTGTCCTGTACAAGCGAGTGACAGTCACTCTGAGTGGAAGAGAGAGAGAGAATGACCAGAAATCAGAGAACGACGGTTTCTTACGCTTTCTGGAAATCTCCCCGGAGCTTTGTAGTCCACTTTCACTGCTGTGAAAAACGCAAATCAGAGCAGCACGGAAAATGACACACTGTCTGTGTTTGTGAGACGTAAATGCAGTACAGATTTGTTGAATGTGGTTAGAGCCAAGAAAGAAGCTGAGTCAAATGGAGACGCGGATAAAAATTGTCCGCTGTACATTTTAAATCCTCTAAAAGTCGCCAGAATAGAATTGTTTACAACTTGCATTGAAATTTTTTACAATTTGCATATAACTATAAAACGTCTATTGTCTATCAGTGCATTTGGCCTGCTATAGTACACTACAGAACACTGAGGTACTATAGAACAGTACAGTATACTACAGTATACTACACTAAAGTACACTGGCAAAGCACACTAAGGTACTATAGTAGAGTATAGTATACCATAGTGTACTTTAGTGTAGTATACTAAGGTACTATAATACAGTAAACTATGGTATTTTACAGAATGATATACTATAGCTATAGTACACTAAAGTACTACAGTACAGTATAGTATATTATTGTATACTTTAGTACTATAGTATACTAAAGTACTACAGTACAGTATAAGATAATATAGTACTCTACACTAAAGTACACTAAAGCACTATAGTACAGTGCGGTGTACTATAGTACTATAGTACACTAAAGTACTCTGTTCTTAGTGTTTGCATGGTGCATATATAATTATGTGTAATACATGTAACTGCATGTCTGTGTTTTTTATTGTAGCACCCTTATTTCATCTTGAGCATCAATAAAGTACGTCCATCAATCTGTTTATCTAGTTTGTTCCTTTGTTTCTCAATGAGACCTAATTGATTTATCCAGGCTGCACCCACTATGTTCTTAAGTAGCTACCAGAATGCTGGTCAAAATCCCAACTTAATCCACAAATCCCAATTTAAACTCAACCCCACAAAATCAACTTAATGAGAAACTGTAGAACACAATGTTGTGATATAAACTGAGTCTGTTCTACAGTTTCTCATTAGGCTGAATGAATAACCGACTCTAGATGTAGGTATTGTGATATAAACTGAGTCTGTTCTACAGTTTCTCATTAGGCTGAATGAATAACTGACTCTAAATGTAGGTATTGTGATATAAACTGAGTCTGTTCTACAGTTTCTCATTAGGTTGAATGAATAACCGACTCTAAATGTAGGTATTGTGATATAAACTGAGTCTGTTCTACAGTTTCTCATTAGGTTGAATGAATAACCGGCTCTAAATGTAGGTATTGTGATATAAACTGAGTCTGTTCTACAGTTTCTCATTAGGCTGAATGAATAACCGACTCTAAATGTAGGTATTGTGATATAAACTGAGTCTGTTCTACAGTTTCTCATTAGGCTGAATGAATAACCGACTCTAAATGTAGGTATTGTGGTATAAACTGAGTCTGTTCTACAGTTTCTCATTAGGCTGAATGAATAACTGGCTCTAAATGTAGGTATTGTGATATAAACTGAGTCTATTCTACAGTTTCTCATTAGGTTGAATGAATAACCGGCTCTAAATGTAGGTATTGTGATATAAACTGAGTCTGTTCTACAGTTTCTCATTAGGCTGAATGAATAACCGACTCTAAATGTAGGTATTGTGTATAAACTGAGTCGTGGGATTTTAGCTGTTCTGTAAAGCTTGTTGCAACAGTAGCTACAAAGCACATTTGTGGGTGGAGCCTGGTCAATTCTTCCTTAGTGGTCACTGTACACTAGAGGTCTGCACTCCCATGGGATTCCCGCAAGAGCGGACGAGTAACCAGCCCACTGCAGGTGGGAGTGGGACAAAGCATGTATGAAGAGAAATGCTGCAAATTAACGAATAGCATAAATAAAGTAGAACAGTCACTAAATCATATATACACAATATAAGATGGTAACAGTAAAACAATTGAAATGGAAGACGAGCTTACAGTGACAGCGAAGCCTTCAGTCCGACGGCCACAGCTGCCCAACAAAACACCAAAAATGACCACTCTGTGGTTTAATTCCTGCTTTGTGTTTACTGGGAATAAAATGGCGTTTGGTGAAGTTACTCATGGTGACCCTGATGACTGTGACTGCCTATTATTTCAGCAGAGAATAATGTATTTGTGAGTAGACTATGTCAGACATTGGACATCATTTCGCTTTGACAGAACTGTGCAGGCGGGAGCGGGACAAAATGTTTCAGTTGCGGGCGGGAGCGGGATAATTAATCCCGATTTTCTGGGGAGCAGTTAAAAGCAGGATGAAATCTTGTGGGAGCGGGACTGAAAACCAGTCCAGCGCAGACCTCTACTGCACACATCATACACTGTGCAAAATCAGCCAAATCCTCAGCAGTCAGACGAAGTAAAGTGCCCTGCATTCAGAGTTTCGAGCGTGGATTTGTGCACTCGGACGTGATGGGAGTCTTCTGGAGCTGTTTACTAAATCAAACCCCATCATCACTGGGAGGGCGGCTCCTCTATTACTGAGCTCCGGAGCCGGGGAGCCAGGCCTGGGGCGGATTGAGAATTGTTCCGACTGAATATCTGCAGTGTGGGGCAGGCACCTGCCAGGAATATTAAAGCCAAAGTCATCTTATCACACCTAAGCACATCACAAGCCTTGGGAAGACTTTTTGCAGCGGTTGTTCCCCACCACACACCTTCTTTCCTATCCCCTCGTCTTTGATGCGGTGAGAATTATCTAGCGAACTACGGGGGGAAGGGGAATAAACAAGAAAACAAGATCAACAAAATGTTCCAGTCGTGCTCTCCCACCCCCTCCCCGCCTCGTGCTGGGACTTTCTCTGATATGAAGCGCGAGATTACAGCTAAGCGCTAAGCGTTAATGTGCCGGGCAGCAGCATCGCTGATAGCAAGTTTAAAAGGCAAAAGCTGGTGAAATCAGCAGAGCAGACTGCAGCAGAACTCTCAGTGGAAGGTGTTTCAAACTGGGCCACAAAAGAAGGAAATTTACTGTCTTTTTTTGCTCAGAACACTGCAGGTTCCTGTAAATCTGCATTGTAGAGGATTTTTGGATGAATCTGTGCTCCTGACAGCCATTCTAAACCTACAACCATAAGAAGTCACTGTTATCACCGGCAATAACAGAAGCATGCCGTAACTTTATATGAATTGCGGCTGGATTAAAAGTATGGATTGAAAGTTTAGAATCAGCAATTTCCACACAATTTCTCCACTGAGCTACAAACTTTCAATCCATACCACATTTGCGTATGTAAGGAGAAGAGGAGATATTTTATTATGATTTGAATTTGATGAAGTTATTATTATGTGTTCAGTCTTCTTTTGCAGAAGCAAAAATGTCCTTTACATTTTTATAATATATATGTTATAATATTTTGAGACTAAAGGAAATGTCAGACTCAAACCTGCAGAAATGGAATACAAATCAATTGTAAACAGTCGCTGTTGGAGCAGAACCTCATATCTCCATTTTGGCCAAATGATCTTTACAATGTGTTGAAATTTCATAATGAACTGATCAACAGAAATGCTACAAAATTACTGTGCATTAAATCTTGTTACATAAACTTCCATTTAATGTTAAGAAGATTCCTTTCGGTAACACGGTAACACTTTCTATGAATGTCACCTTTGTAAGCATCTATAAACACATTCATAACATGTTATAATGCATTCATAAGGCATTATAAACATGGCTATAACTATTTATAAAAATGCATTACACATTATAGCCATGTTTATTATGCATTATGAATTGTTAACATAACACATTATAAGTACTGATCATAACAGATTATAAGAGCTCATAAGTCGGGTTTGTCCGCTCTAAGAAAAGTGAAGCGTACTGTACTAAAGCCTCCTCCAGTGTTCAGAGTGAGGCTTCAAGTTGAAGTATTTACTGAAAGATTTACTGAAACACTAAAACATTCACAGTAAAGCACATTACAGGCTTCAAATGTCAGAGTTTAAACTAGAGCTGCCATCAGTGTTTTACCCAATGTGGGAAAGGTAATGTACACCACCGTTAGCTTGGTATTTGACTTTACGCTCTCCAAGCTGGGACTGACTTCTTTGGCACTGACAGTATAACATGTTATCAACACTACTTATAATGCATTATATTAACAATTCATAATATATAATAAACATGGCTATAAAGTGTAATTCATTTTTATAAATGTTTATAATCATGTTTATAATGCCATATGAAGGCATTACAACATGTTATAAATGTGTTTATAGATGCTTACAAACGTGACATTCATAGAAAGTGTTACCGGTAACACTTTATTTGGATAGTCCACTTTTGATGTTTTGTAAACACTTAATTTACTTTCAAGTTACATTCAACTAAATTGACCATAATTGTCTTTAACTCTAAACCTGCCTCTAATCCTAACCCTAACCTTAACCTCAACCCAAAGCCTAAACCCAACCTGACCCCAGTCCAAATCCTAAAACCCAACTCCACCACTGTTCAGAATCAACTGAGTTTCAGCAAATAGTTCTTTAACAGTTTGGACATCTGTGGATGATCTATAGGGGACTAAAGTGGACTATGATCTATAGGGGACTAAAGTGGACTATGATCTAAAGGGGACTAAAGTGGACTATGATCTATAGGGGACTAAAGTGGACTATGATCTATAGGGGACTAAAGTGGACTATGATCTAAAGGGGACTAAAGTGGACTATGATCTATAGGGGACTAAAGTGGACTATGATCTATAGGGGACTAAAGTGGACTATGATCTATATGGGACTATATTGGATTATCCTTCTTCTGTAAAGTTACCATGTTTTGTTCTGATAGTGATGAAATGTAGTTCCTTATGTAATCCACTATTATCTAATTATCTAATTATGCAATTAAATGTAAACAGTACAGTGAAACAGCTTCACAACTGCTCTGAAAGTGAACTTCTTTTGCCAGCTGTGCCTCTGAATGCAGTGATTACTGATTTATCATCAGAGCGCTACTGAGCTACGAGTAACCTTAAATGAGTTCCATGAGTCAGCGAAAACATGGGAGAGAGAGCGAGCGAGCAAGACAGAGAGAGAGTAAAAACACTTTCCCACAAAGCCCCAGTGTTTCCGATCACGCTATAGTGCTCCAAACACACCCGTCAGGAGTGTGACATGTCTAATGCCTGATGAATTATTCACATCGCTGTGTTTGCCAAGTTGCCTGAAGTTACTCACTGCTAGGAAACCAAAGAGGAAGAAAGTTTTGGTTTTGCCCAAAAGACACTTCAGAGACGATACTAGAGCACGACGCTAACCTGAGAGCAACAACATCTTTTCAGGAATAAAGATCCAGTCATTAGTACTGTGTTTAGGATGGTTTAGCTTTTGGGCTGCTCTGGTTTTATAAGCTTCGTCGTTCAATATGTCCAAGACCTACTTTGAGAGGAAGGGGCCGTTTGACATGCAAACCAGACTCTCACAAGCTATTGCTTCTTGAGGACATGCAGAGGCAGGAGATCGTCCAAATAGTTCTACAACAAAAACAAACCCGGGTGAAACACTGTGGTATAACCATCAGCAAACATATGGATATCCATTTACCAGCTACTTCAATTGGGATGCTGCGAACTTCACAAACTTTTTTCCAATCCAGCATCTTCAAGCATTGACAGCTGTAGGGGTTGCTATGGCAACTTCATGTCCCTGGTCATATTAAGCATGATTTATCACATCATGGTATATTAATATAACATATATTAATATGAAATCATGTGATGAACAGGAATAAACGAGAAAACAAGATCAATAAAATGTTCCAGTCGTGCTTCACCCCCTCCCCGCCTCGTGCTGGGACTTTCTTGGAGATGAAGCGTGAGATTACAGCTAAACGCTAAGCGTTAATGTGCCGGGCAGCAGCATCGCTGATAGTGAGTTTAAAAAGGCAAAAGCTGGTGAAATCAGCAGAGCAGACTGCAGCAGAACTCTCAGTGGAAGGTTTTTCAAACTGGGACACAAAAGAAGGAAATTTACTGTCTCTTTTTGCTCAGAACACTGCAGGTTCCTGTAAATCTGCATTGTGGAGGATTTTTGGATGAATCTGTGCTCCTAACTGCCAATTTAAACCTACAACCATAAGTCACTGTCATCACTAGCAATAACAGAAGCATGTAGTAACATATTAAGCATGATTCATCACATCATGTCATACTTATATAATATATATTTCAGACAAAATTCTTGTTTTCCATCCGTTCCATCAAAATGTAATGATTTTTGCCCCGACTCTAAAACATCCTCTGATTTTCGATAGGTGAGACCCCTACCTATCACAGAGAGCAAATACTCAGCTAGCTCAGAGACCCTCCCTGACACCATGTTTCACTCACAAATACATCACAGTACAGAAGGAGGATGTGCTATGATTTCCAATTTACATTGACTTTAATGCTGTAATTACGGATACAGAAAATAACAGAAAAGTTACTGGGATATCAAAGTCGTACTGTGATCATTTTTACTACTGTCGTCTCTCTTATAGATACGAGTTGATGAGATATTTTCAGAAAATGGGAAAGTCGATTGAATTAATCAGTGATGGCGAAAATTTGGTTCCGTAGTCATTGAAGGAGAACTGCTGCTATCTAGTGTGAAATCCACATTGAAAACACAATAAAAGATAAAATCAACTCATTCAAACCTCACATTTTAGCGACTTGTGTTTGCCAAAGGACAGCAGGCTGCAGGTCAGATTCCCATGTGTGCGAAACATAAGCTGGTGTCTACAACTGTGCCTTGTTCACTATTTAGGGGTTTCACCATTTGTAGTGGTGTCATAGTGCAGAAGATCCAGTGCACTCAAACAATCCCACACTGTACCACAGTAAGTTATGTACAACCTTGGTGGACAAGGGGATACCCATAATGCATTGCATTATTTGGTTTGAAGATTCACGCACAGCTTCTCAGAGGAGGATTAGCAAGTCCAGCTACAGCTCCGCTTCCAGAGAAGTTGAGATGCTGTGCAAAATATAAATAAAAACAGAATGCAGTGATGTGCAAATCACACACTTTGTCTAAGCTGCTTATCCGTCTGGGTTGCAGGGGGAGCTGGAGCCTGTCCCAGCGGTCACTGGGCGGAAGGCAGGATACACCCTGGACAGGTTGCCCAGTCTATCACAGGGCAGACAGACAAATACATTCAAACACACACACACACTCACACCTAGGGGCAATTTGGCATGTCCAATTGGCCTGACTGCATGTCTTTGGACTGTGGGAGGAAACCGACACAGACACAGGGAGAACACTTCCCCGGCCGGGGAATCGAACCCAGGCCCTTCTTGCTGTGAGGTGACAGCGCTACCACGTGCCATCATACCACCCCATGTGCAAATCCCATATCTAATTGAAACCAGTACAAAGACGACATATCAAATGTTAAAGCTGAGAAATGTCACATGTTGCTGGCATCAGATTCAAAATGGGCATAATTTTTCAAAAAACTATTTCTCAGTTTTAACATTTGATCTGTCGTCTTTGTGCTATTTTCAATTAAATATAGGGTTTAAATGATTTGCACATCCTTACAATTTTTGCCCAGCGTCCCAACTTTTTGGAAACGGGGTTGTACAACAGCAGCGTCTGCACAGAGCTCTCTTCAGGTGTAAGTCAGCTCTTCTCATGTGTCCAGTCAAACTCAGTGCTTATAGTGAACTGAATGCGTTTATGTGTCGGAATCCCGTTCATCGCACAAACCCATGTCTGAAATTGTTTACTACCATCAAGAATTTGATTCCCTATAACAGTGCTCGGTAAAGTAATCTAGATGTTCAAATATAGGTTTAGTGACCATTTCAGACAAGGCAGCAGTCGTTTTCCCAGCAACCCTGCTGCTGACGTAGCTTAATATCTTAATATCTCTCACTGATAGACTCGTCGTCGTTGCGATGTGCAGAGCAGGAAATTGCGGTTAGTAGTTTCTTTCCTGACGGACGTGAAGGTCCAGCTGTGATAGCTAGAGGGCAACTGATGAAATTCAGATAGTTGTGGCCTTCAAAGGATCCAATAATAACAGTGGGCGGAGCTTCTGAAGCTGAGAGCAAGGCTGTAAATGGATTTCTTGTTCATTTTTGCGAGCCATCGTTGACCTGAGGATTCGAGAATAGTTTAATTTTGCTTTCCAGACACAATCCTGATCCCGAACATCTCTTAAACATATTAAAACACTACATAACAATACTAAAGGGTATAATAGGAGTGCTAAAGGAGTCTAAGTAGAAGCATTTTCAGATTCAGTGTGTGTTTATAGACCTGCACATGCAGCCCATGTGTTTATAAGAGTAATGAGCGGTTAATGACGTGTGAAGCAGTTTTTCAGGGGACGGATCTGATTGGGCCGATTCATACAGCAATATCGTCGTCCTATACATGATTTTTGTCACTGTGACGCGAGTGTTCTCCTATGAAACTCGATCTAGCTGCTTTTCTACCTTTGTCTCGAAGTCCGAAGTCATTTTTATCACAAATCCAAAAAAAAAAATAAAAATAACGAAACAGAAATAATCATAAAAGTAAATGAAAGGAATGAGATGAGAATCATTCAAATCAATTAAACGACATACATTCCGACGACCGGATGGAAAAATAAAAACATTAAAATATTATCAAAATATTTATAGAATCCACTCACTGTAACAGCACGCCAAGGAACTAAAATCATCTAAATAGGAAAATGAAATAAGTTACTATACCGTAGTTTGTAACACAGAAATTTACATTATATACATTCACTTTTTTTTGTTTTGTTTTGTTTAAATAAGCTCCTTTGCTTTGATTGGTGGTTCCGTCGCTCCATCATGAAGTTCCTCGATTAGCTAAAAAGCTCCTTAGGAATTAAAAGCCCTGTTTGGACGTTCCTCTGCGGTCAGAGAGAAGATAAGAGCCAACTCGAAACGCAGTAAGGCTTTTTTTCTGCAAAACCATCTGAGCTGGCGACAGTAAGCAGTTATCTCCAAAAGGTGAAGGAACATGGCAGACATCCGCACTTCAAAAAAAAAAGGAAAAAAATAAATAAAAATATATTATATATTTATATATATATATATATATATATAGTTATAAAATGAAAAAAAAGGTAAGCACGGGAGATTTCAATCTTCTGTCAAGCTGTCAGGAAACTGAAAGGGAACGAAAAGATTCCAGTTTTGTATTTTTTTTCCTTTTTCTGGTTGTTTTTAAAGATTTTTTTGTTATTTTTTCTTTCTTCTTTTGTGAATTTAGAAGTATGCTATGAAAAAAAGGAAAAAAAAATTCCAAAGACTTCTCCTCCTCTTCATACAGTAGAACTGTACAATTTTATATGCAGGTAAACAAAATGTAAAAGTGCTTTTCAAAGACTCGTATTCCAGTATTTGGAAAGGTGTAGCAGGCACTTAAGTCCGTCCCCACTCCGCAGGTGTCTGACAGTGGTGTCTAAGGTACGCGTCGTTTGGGTTATTCCTGGGTTTGCTCGTCCGTCCGGTCCGCCGGGCCGGTTCCGACCCGCTCTAGCCCAGGATGT
>NW_023494788.1:97500-275000 GCF_904425465.1 Colossoma macropomum
GTCAGGTGAGCTGGAGCAGGGAAAACGGCCTTCGCTCACCAAATCTGCTGCATTTATTCAGTTATTTTTCCTTTAACCGATGACAAAAAAGCTTGTATATATGTCTTCTGTCTGTGGCATTGTTGATGACATTGTTCACGTCTCAGGCATCTGAGAAAACTCAACATTAGAATAAATACAACCAAATAAATATACGATCTATTGTGATTGTTCTATGTGTAAATGTTTTCAAAGCTCTCCATATTCACAGTTACATCCAGTACTCGGATAATCAAATCAATCCTTCATTCAAACAAATCAGGAGATGTAACTGAATATATCCATGTGATGGCTGGAGAGCAGCTAGAAGTCAGGAACCAAACCTGTGTTCTAGGCATTCTTCTAATAACTTTACTGAGAACAACACTTTCTTGTTCTACTTTACTGTTTTTTATGTTTACCTGTATTTACTAATGTTATACAGTGTTTTTGCTGGTAAAAACACACTTATGGCCAATATTAATAGTTTTTCTTAGACTTCAGCACATACTGTATAGTGTATACTCACATATGTTATGGTCATATGTGCAGCAGCATTGGCTAAAGGCCTATGATGGATATTGACAATGACAGACAGCTCATTTGGAATGCCAAGTCACTCTGCTGTGTTTTGTTTTTGTTTTTGTCGTTTTTTTTATCACAGTTGAATGCAAAACTTTGAACAGTTGTCTGCAAATTTTTAATGCACTATTTATATTCACTCAGTTTTTATATTGGAACATAAAATGCAAAATGTACCATGATTTTTACACAATTTGTTTTTTTTTTCCCAATATTTTAAATCCAGCTGATAAACAGTAAGTGGCCATTAAAATGTGCAGATCTGTAGAGGATGTAGTAACTTTTTTTCACTTAAAAAAACAACAACATGGAATTTGACCAGGGGAGCTCAAACTTTTGCATATGACAGTATTTAATTCAACACTCTGAGCCAGCCTCCTTTTTCTGGTGATAAATGATGAGCTGTATATTTATAAATAAGTCAGTCTGTTTCAGATGTGCCTGAAAAAAAATGCAGAAATTCAGTTTGGTTCAGTTTTAAAAATGACAGAAAGATGTTTCCAGACTTAGTTATGTAAGTTGATAAACAGCAGAATTTTCATCATAGAAATTACACATCTGCAAATTACCCAGGCTTAGTGTGAAGGCTTTAAAACACGCAGAGAGGTCGGGAAGCCGCCTTGGACAACCTTGAGAATTTTTGGGCTGAATATTGGTGGGAATGTAGAGGACAAAGGTGGAGCTCAAATTAGGGGGCGCTGGTGCGCTTGTCAACATTGTCTGACCAACAACAAGCCTGTTGCCACTAATGTAGCGTAAGTTAGCATGGCTGGAAAGCGAGTAGAGTGCTGAGACACGACATGCAGTAAAAATCAGCATCACCTGCTACAAAGACAGTTCTGTTAGTTAATGCTAGCATTTTGCTAGCTGTCTTATTTTGCTTGTATTATTGACTGTACTCTGGACATTACAGAGCACGGACTGGAGGAATATGGGGGCGGGGTCCTATTGTTTGTGGTAGATTTTGCCACAAAGGTTTAAGAAGTTGTCCCTGGACGTGTACTCTCATTACGAGACGTGCTAGCCTTTATCACTTCAACTGAGAGCCACTGCGTTAGAAACAGTGCTGGCTCTGTGTGTCCATACAGGTGAGCATACCTCATTATTGGCCAGCTGAAACCAAGGCTGCTTGCCATACGTGAAGATTTCCCAGAGGATGACACCGAAGCTCCATACGTCACTCTCCGTGCTGAACTTCCTGTACATGATGCTCTCCGGTGGCATCCAACGAATGGGCAGCATCGTATGACCTCCAACCTATGACAACGTACAATAAAACAGCGGATTAGCACGTCAAAAAAGTGGATAATTTATCATTTTTGTATGCTCTGCCCATCTAGCTGGAAGCTTTTTAATACAAATAATTGTTTCAAAATGTCTGCTTTTGAAAATGTCTGCATAAATAAATAGTTGAGAGTCATTCAGAGTGGTTTGATGAGAAATGCGGTCAGACTTGTTTACAGTGGTGGTGATAGGAACCAGACGTCCACCTCTAAAAGCTCCCTCACAGAAAGTTACTACAAGAAATGGTTATGAATTCACTGCCTGATGACTGACATTGTTTTACGATAGTTTTGAGAAGATTTCGGCCTAAAATGTGTTTAAAAAGCCAATCATGTGTGTGGGGTACAGGGCAGGGTGTTGTTCGGCCCCAACGAAGACTTACCAATCCACTTACAATCATCAACATCCCATACAAACACTCAGAAGACTCGTGTAGGTTCACTGGTGGTTTTGGATAGTAAATAAAATGGTTATATTTGTGTTGCGGAGTCAGTTAGTTTCTACGATTAACCTAATCAAACAGCTCTGAATGACTTTGTTTACATTTCAAGCACTGAATTATGCCTAAGCAGGTTTATTCAGATGAAAACAATAACAAATATTTGTACCCGTGCTGTTTTTTTTTCTCACTTCATTAAAATGTAACAGTGTGAAAAACTTTCAGCAGCCAAAGTGTCCCCAAATATTTGATATGCAGTGCATATTCAGACAATACTACTTGAAGCTGGACGAAGAAGCCATGTAAACAAAATACTGAATTCCTCTGATCTGAGCTCAAGGTTGAGCCGCTGGTCAGTTGTTTGTGTTTAGTATTTGGTCTGTTTGGTGCATATTCCATCATTTTGTTTGTTTGGTTTTTCTTAAAGTGGCAAGAGGCCACATTATTGGCTCTGTGAGGGAAAAATCGATGAGAAAAGAGTGATTAGTTCAGCTTTGCGGATGAGGAGGCAAAAGGACGCCCTGAGAGGGAGGAAAAAAGAAGAGGAAATGAGGGAGAGAGAGAGACAGAGAGACAGAAAGAGAAACAAGATATATAGAGGAAAAAAAACCTTATCCATTAAAGAAGTTTGACAGCTTCAAACCACTGAGAGATATAAAATGAAGTGTCCCTTCAGGCTTCCCCCCAGCCAGATATTAATCGATTAAAACAACGTGGCATTAATCATCGCTGCCCCAGGCCTGCGTCGGACTGAATTGATTCAGAATCTATTTCCTGCTGATGTCAATGGCACTGTGTTAATTATATCCATGCTAGGATGAACTGGAGTGACGTTTCAATGGCGGCGGCGCGGTTATTGCGGCTTTCAACTCTTAAGTGGTGGCTGCGTGTTAATTACAAAGCTCATTAGTGCAGTTCACACACCGTGCCTGGGCTTTCAGCTCCACACGAAGACATGAAGACACACAGAGCTCTACTGTGAGGCAGTCTCGGTTTGTATATTATAACGACTGTGTATTTGACCTGATTTATATGCTACATTTTATGTTGTAAGTGAAAGAGGGATACCGATGTTGCACCGGAACCCTGTTCTGGAGATAAAAGTCGGGGTAGAATGCTGTTCTGGCTCAGATCTCCAAAACCTAGGTAAGTATTTTTAGGAAATGTGTGCATGAAGCGAAGAGCCTACAGTCCATTCAGCCAAACGAAAGTCATGGTGCTGCAGCAGGCCAGTGATGTTATAAACGAGACTGGCCACTGGTTGAAATATGAGTGAGAAGGGCTCTCGAGTGTTGCAACCATCTAAGCGTTGGCCCTGTCGTCAGGAGATTGTGAGTTTGATCCCGGGTGATGCTTCAGCCTTTCGTGGCCGAGAGTCCATTAGAGCACAATTGGCTTTGCTGTCTCTGGATAAGATGGCCTCGCCTCTCCCCCCATCTGGCGGTTGGCGCTTTCCTCTGAGCGCGCTCGGCTGTCCAATGACGTTGCGTGAGCAGCAGTTTGAAAAAATGCGGTGGCACTTCACAGGACTCTGTGCTGGCCATCCTAACTAGTGGGTGGAACTCGATATAAATAAATTGGGAGAAAATTGGGGCAGGCTTTAAGCAGGCTCTGTCCCACTTCATCTTCAGGTTTCTTTGTTAAGTTTTGGATGAAATCAAGGTTTAAATTCTTGAGGTACTGGAAAATTGACCAATCAGGATTGTTTTTCTCCATGGTAGATGATTGTTTCTCCCATTGTTTAGGACTTCATGAGCCGTAAAGAGGTCCTAACATGTTAGATTAACTATTAGCATAATTATAAAGTGACGGACAAATCAAACAATCACATTTTAGTTTCCAAAAAGTGGGACCAATTTTGTGCAGGGAAAATGTCACTCAAGGCCTGATGGCAGCCTGACCAGTGGGTTGTTACAAATGGAAAACAGCGGCGGCAGCTCCACACTAGAGCTCACTGCTGGAAGAGTCACTGTGAAACAACTACAAGGTAAAATATATGCTATATCTCAGCCACAAGCTTCAAGAGAAATATAAAATGAATTTCAGAAGCTTCGAATGTCTGTCTTTAACTAGAACATCTTTTTTTCTAATTGTCTGTCCCACCTTAAATGCTGCAGCAGTTACAAAGTGGTACCTAAATGCAGCTGAATGTAATTTCTGCACCATTTAAGGTGGGACAAAAAAGTCAAATAAAAAGTTTACAACCTCAGCCTTCACTTCACAAAGTGTTCATGCAAATCTCTGTTAGCTTAGTGCTAACAAACTACTAGAATCCTATAGGGGTGCTAGCAAAAATGAGCATTTTCATTAAGGAGGGTTTTGACATTTATGGCCCAAATTGAAGGCGTAGCTTTAATAATCATGGCTCACCACTGGATGTATGGTAGCATAAAGCAAGCTAGCCTGATAATGTCAGTGTTTGGCAACAAACAGCGACCACATCTGGCAACAACGTTCAGGAACCACATCTGGCAACAACATTCAGCAACCACATCTGGCAACATTTAGCAACTACATCTGGCAACAACATGCAGCAACCACATCTGGCAACAACACTCAGCAGCCACATCTGGCAACAACATACAGCAACCACATCTGGCAACATCATCCAGCAATATTGCCCGGCAACCATTGTCTGGCAACAGCATCCAGCGATATTGCCCGGCAACCGTTGTCTGGCAACAGCATCCAGCAATATTGCCTGGCAACAGCGTCCAACAGCATTCATCAGCACTATTAGGCAACAGCAACTGGCAACACCCAGTAACTTAGAGTAACAGTGTCCTTAAACAGCGTCTTAAACAATGCCTGGCAACAACACCACAGGGAGCAGCATCCTCTTAATTGAACAAAAGTGGCAGCTTAAAAATGCCAACCAGCAAATCTTCGCTTTAATGAGCTGAATATGTTTTATTATCGCTTAAATAAACATGAATGAGCTACACTGCACACAGAGAAAAAGGCTGAGTAAATTTCGTTATTACCACCCACGGTAATATAACAGATCTCCAAATACACTGACTGCAGTTCTCCCAGCGTCTGTGAGGAGAGGACGGGAGGAGGACAGTGAGGCGGGCTGTAATTAACAGTGTGGATGCTGTGGTGTGTGGTGTGTGTAGTGAGGAGCCAGTGAGGCTGATCAGCCACGCTTCTCTGACCTTCAGTCACAGACACAGTCCAACTAGCTGGAACAAACAGGCCCAAAAAGATCCCCCTCTCCCTCTCTCCATTCCTCCCTCCCTCCCCAGAGCTTCGGGATGTGTGAGGAACATGTGGAGAAGAACCAACACTCCACCACTTCTGTGAGATTGACTTCAGACTGAATCCAAGCCTGAACAAGAACAAAGGCATCCGTCTGAATTAGAGCACAGAGTGGCTGATTCACAGGAGACAGAGAAGAGGAGGGAGAGAGAGAGAGAGAGAGAGAGAGAGAGTGAGAGAGGGAGAGAGAGAGAGAGAGAGAGAGAGAGTGAGAGAGGGAGAGAGAGAGAGAGAGAGGCAGAAGAACAACTGAAAAAGAGAAGAAAGAAAGAAAGAAAGAAAGGCAGACCAACAGAAAGAAAGAAAGAAAGAAAGAAAGAAAGAAAGAAAGAAAAAGAAAAAGAAAGAAAAAGGGAGAATGAGAAGAGATAATGAAGGGGAGTAAGAGAGTGAGAATGAAGGCGAGAAGCAGAAGGAGAACACGAGAAAGTAAGAGAAAGAAGGAAAGAAAGAAAAGACAGAGACATGCAGAAAGAGAAGAGAAAGAGAGAAAGTAGAGAGGAGAGGTATGAGAGACAGAGAAATAGAGAGAGTGAAATAAATAAAAGAGGGAGGAGAGAGAGAGACAGGATGAGAATGAAGGAGAGAGAGATTGAAAGAATGAAGGAGATAGGCAGAAGAACCAAGAAAAGAGAAAAAAGAAAGAAAGAAAGAAAGAATGAAGGAAAGAGGAAGAGGAAGGAGAGGGAGAGATGAAACACAAAGAAGGGAGCAGAGAGTGGAAGGACAGCGATAAATAGAGATAGAGAGAATGGATAGAGGCAGAAGAACATGAGAAAAAAGAGAAAGAAGAAAGACAGAAAGAAAGAAAGAAAGAAAGAAAGAAAGAAAAAGGGAGAAAGAGAAGAGAGAAGGTAGAGAGGGAGAGGTATGAGAGATAGAGTGAAATAATAAAGGGAGACTACTGTAAAGTTTTCAGATAATCCGGTGCTTAGTTACAGTTTCTAGACTATGAAGGGCCAACTGGGAGAACCAGTCTGCTACAGCGCCACCCTGAGGCAGAGCAGTGCTGCAGTTACAAACACTGTAACTCTGCCTGGATTCCTCTGAAACTCTTCACCATGAGCTGCAGCAGATCTGTAAATTTGAAAACTCGCCCAGTTTCCCAAGAGACTGTTCCTCATTTCTCACACTGAAGACAGAAGAGGAGACGAGGAAGATCTCAGTTAATGTGAGGAAGAGCGCAGAACCGCTCTAGAACAGAGACTTTACAGAAGAACAGCTGATAAAACAGACATTTTATTGCCATTGAATCATCAGTACTGCTATGGTGAGTGAGTTAGCAGCCAGACAACATGGGACCCCCCGAATACCAGGGGCTATTTCACACACTGGGCATCACCGTGTGTCTCCAGCGGCGAAGCCTTGTTCTGTTTGTGTCCGTGTTTTGTGTCGGCGTGTTGAGACTAAATGAACTGACTGAATTTCTATTATTCTAAATGGCTTCTCTGTGGCCGGCTCCCCAGCAGCTCTTTCCTGTGTGGAACAGCGCGCTGCACATGAATGCAAATCAGACAGCGGGGCTTCGTTTGGAAACGGGATCACGACTGGCGGGAAGGTGACAAAAAAACGTCGGAGCAATCTCGAAGGGGCCGTGCGCAGAGAGCCGGGACAATTAGAGCGCAGGACGGGGGAATTTTACAGACAGAGAACACCGAGAGAGAGTCACGCCGTAATAATTAATGTGCATCTAAATCAATAGCGTGTCTAATCGAATGAATGGGTGGTGTAAGAGAAGAGAGAAAACCTCCCGCCCACACGCAGCGCCCTTCACCCTTCTGCCTTTAATAGATTTGCTCACTATGACGGAGATCTTGCTAAGACAAGGAACTGCGGAACGGAAACACAGCTGAAAGCTCAGCTGCTGTTCGGCTGGTCCAGGTCCACAGCGTCTTGGAAAGCTTAGATTACTCCAGAGCCTGAAATTTCAGCCTAATGGTGATAAAAACACACATTTTGAATAAAAAGACTAACAGTAATATCTTCAGTCGGCACTGGTGGATGTCCATGTCATATAAAAGCTACATCAATTAATTAACTAAAGCAAGCAGTTGTGAAGGTCACCCAACACTGAAACCAGAGAAGGTCTTTCAACTTCGGTTCCCTGAGTTTTCAGGCGGGTAGAAGTGAACCTGAACTTTGTCAGTGACACAGCTCTATTTTCTGCATTGTAAGTGTTTTCAAACGTAAGGTCAAAAAAAAAAAAGAAGAAAAAAAGGACATTGAATTAGCTCTGCACGCCACAGTGATATTAAGATGTTTAGTAAGACAGAGAGTTCTACTCTACAAATGGGACACATTGCTCAGATTTCTGGACAACTGACCAATGATGGATGGTAGAGGAGGTCTTAGAGAGTGACTTTGCAGCAACAGATGGGCTACATCTGTATATGGACACTTACAATGAGGAGCTACTTCTGATAAAGTGACCAGTGAGTGGAAGCACAAGGTAGGTGTTTCAAATAAAGTGGCCAGTGTGTGGAAGCACAAGGTAGGTGTTTCTAATAAAGTGGCCAGTGAGTGGAAGCACAAGGTAGGTGTTTCTAATAAAGTGGCCAGTGAGTAGAAGCACAAGGTAGGTGTTTCTAATAAAGTGGCCAGTGAGTAGAAGCACAAGATAGGTGTTTCTAATAAAGTGGCCAGTGAATAGAAGCACAAGGTACGTGTTTCTAATAAAGTGACCAGTGAGTGGAAGCACAAGGTAGGTGTTTCTAATAAAGTGGCCAGTGAGTGGAAGCACAAGGTAGGTGTTTCTAATAAAGTGGCCAGTGAGTAGAAGCACAAGGTAGGTGTTTCTAATAAAGTGGCCAGTGAGTGGAAGCACAAGGTAGGTGTTTCTAATAAAGTGGCCAGTGAATAGAAGCACAAGGTACGTGTTTCTAATAAAGTGGCCAGTGAATAGAAGCACAAGGTACGTGTTTCTAATAAAGTGACCAGTGAGTGGATGCACAAGGTACGTGTTTCTAATAAAGTGACCAGTGAGTGGAAGCACAAGGTAGGTGTTTCTAATAAAGTGGCCAGTTAGTGGAAGCACAAGGTAGGTGTTTCTAATAAAGTGGCCAGTGAGTAGAAGCACAAGGAAGGTGTTTCTAATAAAGTGTCCAGTGAGTGGAAGCACAAGGTAGGTGTTTCTAATAAAGTGTCCAGTGAGTGGAAGCACAAGGAAGGTGTTTCTAATAAAGTGGCCAGTGAGTAGAAGCACAAGATGGGTGTTTCTAATAAAGTGGCCAGTGAGTGGAATCACAAGGTAGGTGTTTTTAATAAAGTGGCCAGTTAGTGGAAGTATAAGGTAGGTGTTTCTAATAAAGTGGCCAGTGAGTGGAAGCACAAGGTAGGTGTTTCTAATAAAGTGGCCAGTGTGTGGAATCACAAGGAAGGTGTTTCTAATAAAGTGGCCAGTTAGTGGAAGCACAAGGTAGGTGTTTCTAATAAAGTGGCCAGTGAGTAGAAGCACAAGGAAGGTGTTTCTAATAAAGTGGCTAGTGAGTGGAAGCACAAGGTAGGTGTTTCTAATAAAGTGGCCAGTTAGTGGAAGTATAAGGTAGGTGTTTCTAATAAAGTGGCCAGGGAATAGAAGCACAAGGTAGGTGTTTCTAATAAAGTGGCCAGTGAGTAGAAGCACAAGGTAGGTGTTTCTAATAAAGTGACCAGTGAGTAGAAGCACAAGATAGGTGTTTCTAATAAAGTGGCCAGTGAATAGAAGCACAAGGTACGTGTTTCTAATAAAGTGACCAGTGAGTGGAAGCACAAGGTAGGTGTTTCTAATAAAGTGGCCAGTGAGTGGAAGCACAAGGTAGGTGTTTCTAATAAAGTGGCCAGTGAGTAGAAGCACAAGGTAGGTGTTTCTAATAAAGTGGCCAGTGAGTGGAAGCACAAGGTACGTGTTTCTAATAAAGTGGCCAGTGAATAGAAGCACAAGGTACGTGTTTCTAATAAAGTGACCAGTGAGTGGATGCACAAGGTACGTGTTTCTAATAAAGTGACCAGTGAGTGGAAGCACAAGGTAGGTGTTTCTAATAAAGTGGCCAGTTAGTGGAAGCACAAGGTAGGTGTTTCTAATAAAGTGGCCAGTGAGTAGAAGCACAAGGAAGGTGTTTCTAATAAAGTGTCCAGTGAGTGGAAGCACAAGGTAGGTGTTTCTAATAAAGTGGCCAGTTAGTGGAAGTATAAGGTAGGTGTTTCTAATAAAGTGGCCAGTTAGTAGAAGCACAAGGTAGGTGTTTCTAATAAAGTGGCCAGTGAGTAGAAGCACAAGGAAGGTGTTTCTAATAAAGTGGCTAGTGAGTGGAAGCACAAGGTAGGTGTTTCTAATAAAGTGGCCAGTGAGTGGAAGCACAAGGTAGGTGTTTCTAATAAAGTGGCCAGTTAGGGGAAGTATAAGGTAGGTGTTTTTAATAAAGTGGCCAGTTAGTGGAAGTATAAGGTAGGTGTTTCTAATAAAGTGGCCAGTTAGTGGAAGTATAAGGTAGGTGTTTCTAATAAAGTGGCCAGTTAGTGGAAGTACAAGGTAGGTGTTTCTAATAAAGTGGCCAGGGAATAGAAGCACAATGTAGGAGAATCTTGGCTTTAACTGTTTATATGCTGTACTTACTGTAGCTTAAAGGCTAATTTGGTTGTATAGGATCTTATGAAATCAACCATGTTCTTTGAGACACATATAGAAGCTGCTATCTGCAGAAACAGACCAGGTTGAAATGATTCAGGCCGCCTGCCGTGTTTCTCCGGCTCAAGCATGATAGCCTAGAAGCTCAGCTACAGGTTGCCAAATCATTGCGCTCAGAGCAAATCCACACTGACATGTGAAGCGCGTGGCTGCAGGTGTCTGAACAGCAATGTCTCCTACAGTGTGCATGAGAAGATATTTCTGTTTCGTTACATGAGATGATGAACACTGTATCCTCCTCACGGTCAGTCCATCAGGGTTCCCCTGGTTCCTCTGCATGCTAAAGTGAGTCAGCTTCATCTGAGACAAGTTCTTGGCAGCCATAATTACTGAGGGGAGGACATGTCCAGCAGTGTTTCCAAATATTCCTCCCACAGTCCTGTCAAACTCACAGACACCTGGACTGTGGCTCTGACTGGACCCAGGATAGTACTCTTCAAACTGGACTGACCAGAGAAGAATTCAATCTGGAGTTAGCCAGTGCTGATGGCAATGCCACCACAGCGTCTATTGCAATGACTCATGGACCGAATGGTTAGATTCCAAAGATTGGATGCCAAAACTAAACTCAAAGCGGTCACGCAGCCAAGACGAAGACATAGCCAAACACTAAAAATAGACCAAGAGAAGGCTCATCTACTGCTTTCTGAGAAATAAAAAGTACATTCCTCTAATTTTTAGCTCCTTTTTTAATAGAACCACCATGCTTAGTGTATTAAACTTCAAACAAATAAACAAATACTGTGCACTCTTGATGGTTCTCAAGTAAAGACAATGGTAATACATAAAACCATGAACACTCAAATAATCATTTGCGCGCTTAAATGGTTCTTTGCATGGTGAAATGGCTCTTAACTCGTAAAACACCCAACAGAATAGTGTCCAATCAGGATTGTTTTCTCTGTGGTATCTAGGTAGATACAGCCAAGCGTGCTCTCCCATTGGTTAGGACTTTAGGAGCTGCATTGAAGGCCTTAGATGTTAGATGAACTACCAACATAATTATGACGTGACAATGGCCAGTTAGTGGAAGTACAAGGTGGGTGTTTCTAATAAAGTGGCCAGTTAGTGGAAGTACAAAGGTAGGTGTTTCTAATAAAGTGGCCAGTTAGTGGAAGTACAAGGTGTGTGTTTCTAATAAAGTGGCCAGTTGGTGGAAGTACAAGGTGGGTGTTTCTAATAAAGTGGCCAGTTGGTGGAAGTACAAGGTGGGTGTTTCTAATAAAGTGGTCAGTTGGTGGAAGTACAAGGTGGGTGTTTCTAATAAAGTGGCCAGTTAGTGGAAGTACAGTGGGATTACTCTTATATTCACATTTAGCCACTGCTATAGATAACAGTGAGTTACACAGTGTCAGAAACCACATTATCAAGTCTATTAGAGATGCTGAACACCTCCACATGCTTTGAGGTGGATGTGTGACGATTCAGGCATGCAGTTAGCATCATGCTAATTGGTGGCCCTGCTAGAAAATCCAGCAGAGACCAGTGAAACCAGTTAAATGTTGCATATTGGATGCTAGTATGCTGATCATGCTTCCATTACTTGTTAGTTACATTGGCCTTGTAGCTCCAGTGCTAAAGCTAATAAAACAAACTTCAGACACCAAACATGTCTTTGCTGACTCGATGTGTTTGGTCTTAAGTGGGAAATTGTTCTGCAATTTATTATTTTATCAACCCTATTTAAAATGTAATGTGCATGTTCCACTATTATCAACAATATTGAATAACTGAGAGTCAAAGAAAAATCTGAGAAAACACAAACCAATAAGTACGAATCTATTCCGTACACGAGGCAGTGACAGAGATATTATTACAAATGAAACCAAAACAAACGCGTGCATCTGTCTTAATGCAGGTTTCAGTCGTGTCTCGCTCTGAAAGAGCAACACAACCTTTCGAATTGTCATCCATGACTGGACCCAGGATAGTACTCTTCAAACTGGACTGACCAGAGAAGAATTCAATCTGGAGTTAGCCAGTGCTGATGGCAATGCCACCACAGCGTCTATTGCAATGACTCATGGACCGAATGGTTAGATTCCAAAGATTGGATGCCAAAACTAAACTCAAAGCGGTCACGCAGCCAAGACCAAGACATAGCCAAACACTAAAAATAGACCAAGAGAAGGCTGATCTACTGCTTTCTGAGAAATAAAAAGTACATTCCTCTAATTTTTAGCTCCTTTTTTAATAGAACCACCATGCTTAGTGTATTAAACTTCAAACAAATAAACAAATACTGTGCACTCTTGATGGTTCTCAAGTAAAGACAATGGTAATACATAAAACCATGAACACTCAAATAATCATTTGCGCGCTTAAATGGTTCTTTGCATGGTGAAATGGCTCTTAACTCTTAAAACACCCAACAGAATAGTGTCCAATCAGGATTGTTTACTCTGTGGTATCTAGGTAGATACAGCCAAGCGTGCTCTCCCATTGGTTAGGACTTTAGGAGCTGCATTGAAGGCCTTAGATGTTAGATGAACTACCAACATAATTATGACTTGACAATGGCCAGTTAGTGGAAGTACAAAGGTAGGTGTTTCTAATAAAGTGGCCAGTTAGTGGAAGTACAGGGTGGGTGTTTCCAATAAAGTGGCCAGTTAGTGGGAGTACAAGGTGGGTGTTTCTAATAAAGTGGCCAGTTAGTGGAAGTACAAGGTGGGTGTTTCTAATAAAGTGGCCGGTTAGTGGAAGTACAAGGTGGGTGTTTCTAATAAAGTGGCCAGTCAGTGGAAGTACAATGGGATTACTCTTATAGTCACATTTAGCCACTGCTATAGATAACAGTGAGTTACACAGTGTTGAGGTGGATGTGTGATGATTCAGGCATGCAGTTAGCATCATGCTAATTGGTGGCCCTGCTAGAAAATCCAGCAGAGACCAGTGAAACCAATTAAATGTTGTGTATTGGATGCCAGTATGCTGATTACGCTTCCATTGCTTGTTAGTTACATTGGCCTTGTAGCTCCAGTGCTAAAGCTAATAAAACAAACTTCAGACACCAAACATGTCTTTGCTGACTTGATGTGTTTGGTCTTAAGTGGGAAATTGTTCTGCAATTTATTATTTTATCAACCCTATTTAAAATGTAATGTGCATGTTCCACTATTATCAACAATATTGAATAACTGAGAGTCAAAGAAAAATCTGAGAAAACACAAACCAATAAGTACGAATCTATTCCGTACACGAGGCAGTGACAGAGATATTACTACAAATGAAACCAAAACAAACGCGTGCATCTGTCTTAATGCAGGTTTCAGTCGTGTCTCGCTCTGAAAGAGCAACACAACCTTTCGAATTGTCATCCATATGTTACACGGTTTGCTCAAAATGTCAGCTTCTACCAAAGAAGCTCTTCCGCTCTGTGAAATATCACGCTCTGTTTTAGCGTCTGCGGAGGTCACCGTGGATCGCGCGGTGCTAGCGTCATCTTGCTAAAGTTTAGCCCGTTTCCTGTTACTCAGAGATGGCAAATTGTTGCATGTTTATTTCTCCGTGTCGCTGATGAGAGCAGTCGGCTTTTCTGCAGCACAGTCGACGAAAAGTAAGCTGCAGAGCATATTAAACAGGACGAGACTCGGTGGACTAGATGACATTTACGGCAAATGTAACATATTTCCTCAACAGCGATTACAGCCAACACTCGGCGCTTAGCAGTGGGAACAGGACTGCTTATGAAAATGTGCTCCGGCTTGTAGAAATGAGACATATGAAAATTCTCAATCATGATATCAGTGAGCAAAGTAATCAAAGTTTTTTGCTATTACATTATTGTTACAGCTGCACTGCGCAAGATTATTTGGTTAAAACTGAAAGCAGTGTCATTACTGAGTGAGGAGAATAAAAACAGGCTAAAATATGGTGAGCGTGAGGGGCTGCGAGTCGCCCTGTAAAGCCTGGAATGATCGTTTAAAAGTCAGAGGCATCGAGGTTTTCGGACCACGTCGTACAGCCTCAAAAAGAAGGTCCGGCTCGATGTTTAGGTTTCAAATATCCTCAGAATCAACATTATATTGATGAAGATCTGATGACAATAGTAGATGATTCACTCACATCCTCAGAAGACGCTCCTTCACCAAGTTTAGACTGAAATCTCTTTCAATCAGATTCATCCATTTGGGGGAGAGGTCTGAAGCACAACCCACTGTTGAATTGTGGTCAATTGTATAACTCCTACATGCTTGTTCTGTGTCTCAGAGTGGTCATTCTGTCTCTAAGGGCCTGTACTTGTTTATGCCTCTCTATCACAGGTGCACAACCTTGATGCCTTACTGTTGGAGAAGGAACCAACCGGTGATCTGTGAACATCACTGTGTGGATCGTTTTGTAATAAATCTAACCTTTTCCTCAAAATGTGTCTAGTTTTTTTTTCTCAATAACTTCTATAACAGCTACACGAGTCAACACCACGTTACAGAATATTCTTCCACACATTGTGTGCTGTTACATATTTCCACCAGAGAGGTCTCCAGATCCCCAAAATGGACATAGTGTAGCTTTAAACTGTACTGGAAATGTTTAC
Organism: Colossoma macropomum; assembly: GCF_904425465.1. Lineage (NCBI taxonomy): Eukaryota > Metazoa > Chordata > Actinopteri > Characiformes > Serrasalmidae > Colossoma > Colossoma macropomum. The sequence goes on from NW_023494788.1 coordinate 112,282, forward strand.
AATGCACTAATACCCACTGAAATATTTAAGACTGTAATATTCATGCAGAGAGAGAGAGAGAGAGGATAGTTACACTCTCTTGGACTCCTGGACACTGATGGCTGTGGCATCACCTAATTCTACTTCATTATTTCCCAAGAAAGAGCCAACACTTAGAGCTGTGAGGCTGTAAAATGTTTCAAATGTCTTTACAGCATCAAATATCTGGCTATCTTCAAGTTTTGTGTTCACTGAACATGAAATAGTTCACTAACAGACAAGAATCTGTGTCTTGCATTCTGTTTGGAATTTACTTATTATTTGAAGTTAATAACAATAACATCAAAACTTCCAGGCAGCCTAGTTAACTTACTTTGCAGCCATGTGCAAAAGTTTGGGCATCCCTGGTCAAATGACATGTTTTGTTGATTCTCTAAGTGTAAATAAGTGAACATCCTCTACAGAGACACAATTCTGTACATTTTACTGTTTATTTGCTGAATTTAACGTACTGGGGAAAAAATAAAACAAAAATGTAGCCTGTGCAAAAGTTATGGCACATTTTAGAATGTCTGTAATTTTTTTCCAATATGTTAAACTCAGCAAGTAAATTGAAATTTAAGCTCTCTGTGGATGATGTGTTCACTTGTTTGCTTAGAAAGTGAGCAAAATATGTTATTTGACAAATTTTTGCATGTGACTAAGAATTTTCAAACTATACTTTTTAAAATTGAATGGAAGCTGATGTTTTTCACCTTGTTAGTTTGTTCCTCTGGTCATTCTAAGCTAAATTTATCATATAAATAAACAACATTGTTCAAACCTCATCTGCATGAACTGACCTTCCTGATGATGCTGCTGCATCTTCGTAATCATAGACATTGCTACTCCTGCTTTTCCTCTTTTTCCAAATGTTAGACTTATGATCGAACCTCATTCTCTGTGGTTATTGTTTGCTATCCGGTGTTGACCAGAGGAGGATGGGTTTTGAGTCCTAGTTCCTCTGAAGGTTTCTTCATCTTGCTCTTGAGAATTTTTCCTTGCCACTGTCGCCACTGGGGGCTCGGACCCAGACCAATGGGGGCTCGGACCTGGACCAATGGGGGCTCGGACCCAGACTTTTCAGTAAAGCAACTTTGTGACATCGTTTGTTGCACAAAGCACTGTATATATAAACTTTGACTTGACTTAACTAGACTTCATACGATTTATAATATAATAGAATTTATAGTATAATTTACAATGCTAAATCCTTGTTTTCCCATAATCTTACAGTGAGACTGAAGCAGTAAGCCTGTTTGCTTCCACTGCCACTTTTTTAAAAAAACACTCTACCCCTACATGGTTATGAGAATTATAATATTTGAAAGAGTATGATTATTATTGGGTTTTATATTATGGTATATCATTAAAAAGGGTAACCATCTCACCCTGCCAGCTCTTAACAGGCTCTTGTTTTAGCAAACTATTTCTTTATTTTTCTAAGGTGTTCTTTTCAGACCCGCTGCTGCTGTAAAAGACACTGAGTATCCACTGCGACGGCAGCAGTGACAGCCAGGTTGTTCATCGTAATGTGGGTTAATTGAACTGCTGGCTGTGTGTTGGACTCTGGATTCAAGTCATGAAATTGTTCTGACAGCTGCAAAAGCCTCATTTAGCGCCGCAGCTATAAAATGGAGAATCCTGTTTGAACCAGTGAGGTTCGTAATTACAAATGTTGGTTATAGTATAAACAGGCCTGTTGCGAGCTCACAGAAGGACGCTGCATCAAAGCGGCATTACCTCAGTTCCCCTTGCGCTAAGTGCCGAGCAAAAACACTCGCTTCAGTTCAAAAACAGGCGCTGTGGTTGGTTTTCACACAGAAACAGCTCATTTAGGGCTTTCAGCCTGAAGACCGGAGGCCCTTTAGCAAAGTCTACTGACTGTGTCAATCCTGGAAGTGTCTGATCACTAAGAGAGGGGCTTCATTGTTACCGTAAGAGGGTTTTATGTAATGAGAAGAGGACACTGTAAGATCTGGTTTTGTGTGGAAAACAATTATTGTAACACCTTATTCAGAAAAAAATAGAGGTTATATTGGATTAGAAATGGATTAGAATTAACAAATTACAATGGGATTATTATTTATATTATACTTTTAGCCTGTACTAGTACATCAGCACATACTGAGACATATTTACAGCCAAGATGGTGAAATGGACATCAAATGTTGTGGCTCCCAAGGTGGATTGATTTGTGTTGAAAGGATAAAATAGCTTAACGTTTGGGTTGTAACTGCTGGACTACACACTGGATCTAATCACTGCATTGTAAACAGTTGTGCATACAAAACCCTGTTTTTTCACATTAGTGAAAACTTGGTGTAGTTATTAACACCACTTATTGTTCACATTTTATTTTTGGCTGTACAGAAAGGAGATGTTCTACTGAAAATAATATACGTTTTCGGTAACACTTTCTATGAATGTCGCATTTGTAAGCATCTATAAACACATTTATAACATGTTATAATGTATTCAGGGGTGGGGCAGGGGCGGGCAAGGGCAGGGCACCCCACCCCCCACCTCACAATGCTAATAATGGACAGAAGCCAGATGCAGTTAGTGCTACACAAACTCACTCGTGCTGACTGGTGTTCCTCTCCATCAGCCTTAGCCGTATTATCATTTTGGTGTGAAGCGTTTCTTTAATCTGAAGTGTTCACTGCATAATGTTTTCCTGACAAACAGCTTTACATGAACAGACGCGAATGCTGCAAACCCACGGCTGCAGTGATCAGGCAATATCCCCCCCCTGTCACAGCCGGATGAAATATGAGCCAAGTTTAGCAAGGTAATTATGAATCTATCACAATTTACAATCCCAAGATGCAAAATGAATGTGTATTTCATGGGCATCTGATGGTTAATCAATCACTTAATTCAGCCCGTGGCCTCTTTATGCAAGATAAATTTCAGCTCTGACGACTTCTGTTCTCCTCCATTCTAAACTAATTACGGCGCTCCGTTTGTTTTAGATATCGGCACTGCTAAACGTCCACAGGTGCTCCAGGCTTTTATACAAAAGCACCTATGTGAGCTTGTCGGGCTCATATTTGGTGAATAATTGCTCATAAATGTCACTCAGTGTGTGAAATATTTAACCCTAAGGAGTCTCAGCGATGATAAAAGCATGTTGTAATGTTATATACATTCATAATTTATTAAAAACAAGTGGAGAAACAGTGTGAAAAGTGCAGATTCTAGCCGTTTAATCCATTCCACATTTGTTTTTGTTTTATATTTATGCTATATTTTGATTGAATTTGAATTAAAGTTACTGGTTTAACTTTGTTTTGTGAAATAAAAACAATGAAAAAAGTCAGAATTTGTTGAGAGAGAATATAAACTGAATGTAAATGTTATGTAAATATGGAATTAATGATGTAATTATATAATTGAATTCAAATAGAAGAGCAAAATGACAGTAATAACTCTCGACTATAAGGGGTCAATATGGGTTAATGTATTTAAATAAGTGTGTTAGTATAATATCTCAGTCTTACCCGGTAGTAGTCAGTGCTGTAAATGTCTCTGGACATCCCAAAGTCTCCAATCTTGACCAGCAGGCCGTTACCCACGAGGCAGTTCCGGGTTGCCAGGTCTCTGTGTACGAAGTGCTGGGATGCCAGATAAACCATCCCCGCGGCGATCTGAGTGGCTATGTGCAGCATCTGAGACAGGCCCAGCTCCCCATTGGTCTGCAGCGGCTTCCCATCAACCAGGATCATAGCATCAGGACCATGAGCTCTGTGACCAGATCAGAATTAGCTTTATTTTATTTATATTTCTTTTCATATTAGTGTTAAAGTGTTTGCTTTGAGTGACCCTATAACTTAATTATGTTTATTTTATTAAAACTAATGATTGAATGTGTCATTTTGACACTGCAAAATCAAAACATGACACAAACTTTACCAAGTGTTTCAGTAATGACTGTTTCGGTAGTGAGAGTTTTAGATCCTGCCAGTACATGACCAGCAAACACAGCACTGATCAGCTGTTCACACAGAAAATCATAATATTTTTTCATTAAAACACAAAAACATACTTAATTGCAGAAAATATGACGATTCTGAATATTCCACACTGATTTTCAGACTTTGAGACACATTTACTTCAAAACTGTGGGATCTACCTGCTCACCATGTGGCCATGAGGGACAGGGATGCAGCCTCACTTCCTGCTCTAAAATGCAGGGGCGTGGCTAAAACAGGACTCCGCCTACAGACTAAAACTCCTTGTGTTTTGGTAGTGATGACAACGTGGGACAGCATTTTTGAATAAGGTTTTCAACTTTCAACTTCACTTAAAAAAAATAATTTAAAAAATCATTAAAAAAGGATAAATTTGAGGGTTATGGTTGGGACACCACTCAATATAGGGTGTGTCTCAAAACCTAGTGAGCTCTACATAGACAGCATTTTACGTCATAATATGCGCTCCCGACAAGAAGGCTGTCCCAATTCTTAGATATCTCAAACATGCTGCCTGCTGAGGTCTCATTTTGGCCCAATGTCGAGAGAGCATCGGATGTTTCCTCAGCCGCTGAGGCAATCCCACAATGCAGCGCGGCGCAGCTTTTGTCTGAAGATGGCAGAAGCGCTTCACCAAGCAGCGACATCATCTTCAAACGTAAGTTATTCTGATTTTCTGGGGTATTTATCTGTTTTCTAGTCATAAAGGTGCACAAATATCCAATACTTTCCACGTTTGACCACAACTGTTGTCTATTCTGCTGTTTCATTCAGAGCAAATGCAGTTAAAATCGCTATATAAACCGCCAGAGCAGATCCATGTTGGCTAACTGTAATTTTGACGGCTGAGGTAAGTAAACGCCGGTCTCGTGCAGTGGGCGGGAACAAGCAGTGACGTCACTGTTGTCTAACTAGAGCGTCTCATTGATCTGCCTTATAAGGATGGATGACGGTTGGAACGCTGCCTACTTAGACAGCTGCCTATGTAGACAGCGGCTACTTAGAGAGCTCACTAGGTTTTGAGACACACGCATAAAGTGCCCTATAAATTGATTTTGTGCATATTTAGCTTATGACCATCGCTATTAACACCTTGCATTTAAATTGATTAATCATTATAAATATCTATGATCTATGGTCACACACACACACATATTATATATACATATATAATAATATATATGTATATGTATGTGTGTGTGTGTGTGTGTGTGTGTGTGTGTGTGAAAAAGTAAATTTAAAGATACATTTTTTTTCCAGGTAATTTTGGCCCATTACACTTCGGTTCATCATGAAATTCTGAAACATTATAAAGGGCAAAAAGGGCAACTGATCATTTAAAATTATGTCAAAAAAAGGAAAATGACACAAATGGAGATACAAGCTTTTGTCTTGACAATAACAACTAACACTGCATAAATATAGACACCAAAATAAGACATAACTGCAAAAACTGATTTCCCATCCTGAGCACAGCTGATTCACTCATAAACAAACCCTTTTCTTGGTTGCACTGCGATTTAGTGATGTAGCACAGAGAAATCACTAAACTAAATCAGTTCAACTCCAGAACCCGGATCAAGCTGAGTAACGTTTGGCTATTTGATTTCCGTCGTATCTCTTGATGAAGCGGCGTTCAGAAAGCGCAGCGAGCTGACAGGATGCGAGCTCCAAATGAGCAAAGACAAACATGCTAATGCTAATGGCATTAGCACTAGCATGGCCTACATTTCAGTCACGAATATCGGAGCGCCCCCTCCATCATCCAGGAGCAGCGTGCTCCCTGCCGAGGCAACGGCATGCAGTGACTCTGGAGGCGAGCGCATGGTGGAGGTGTGGGGGGGGGCCATAAATATGATTCTCCTTTCTCAGCACAGTGAATGTGTATTATCCAGCGTCTATCAGGACACGGTGTCATCACGCATTTGGCGCTTTTGTAGTAACATGTTATCCCTCTTAATCCAGCCGGCAGGAAATAGAAGGCAATTCTCGCTCCCAGGACGGGCCTTGTCAGAAGCGATGTACGCAGTGTATCCACCTCTTATTTCTTGTACAATTCCTCCACAAAAGGTTGTTACCCATCCATCACGCTCTGATAGCTCGCGCTGGAGCAATATTGCACAAGGACGACAGGAAATGAAAGGAGTTGGATCTCATCTCGCCCTGATACCTTTTAATATGAGACTAAAGGCCACTGTTTATGTCAGATTTCCATAAAAAGCATTTAAATATTGCATTTCACGGTGACTGAAATTCGAAGGTATTACATCTTCATCCGTATGATAATAACTGCTCCATGAATATTACTATATTCGACGTTGCATGCAAGTATGAGCATTTCGCAGTTTTCCTCGTGGACTGTGGCTGCGTGAATGTAGACAGTACTGTGCAAAATTCAAAGACCATCCATTTCCATCCAAAATGGCCTCTGAGTAAAATTTAGACATTTTTCAGCGTCAAATGCCCGTCTATCAATTTAGATTACAAGTCGTTGTGTCAATCCAATGCCATTTCATAAACATCTGACATATATATATGTGGATTCTGTTCATAAGTACTCAATGAAACACTGCTTTGTAAATACGTTTTTCCATGCATATGAATGTGTTGTGATGTCAGTACATTGAAGGAAATTATGCCCAATCAAGTGAAAACATCTTAAATTTAGCCTATATATCTTTTATTTATTATCATGAGATTGTTGTAAGAATATTGTATGAATATTTGCCTGTTTTCAGTAAATGTATCTAGTGAAAATGTAATATTTCATTGGCAGATATAATAGAATATATAATAAAAATAATGCTAATAAGTTTGCTTATAAATTATCTGGCAATAATCTATTTATCTATATATCTATTTATCTATATATCTAGTTAAAATGACCCCTGTGATGGCCTGGCCACCTGTCCAGGGTGTTTCCTGCCTTCTGTCCAATGGCTGCTGGGATTGGCTCCAGCTCCCCTGTGACGTAGAAGGATAAGTGGCTTAAATATTGTGTGTATGAGTGTGTGTGTGTGTGTGTGTGTGTGTGTGTGTGTGTGTGTGTAGTTAAAATAACTTAAAACAAGTAAAAAATGTACAGAAATTGGCTAAATTATTATTTATTATATTTATTAATTACTATATTTATTATTTGGCTAAATAATTCAATAATATTCTTGCAACAATCTCAACAGGTGAAATATTAAATATATTGGCTAGATTTACAATGAGTGTGTTTACATGCACTTAATAATCAGATAATGGGGAAACACCAGGTCTACATGAATCAGACAGTAATCAGATTTCTGCTTTACAACCAGCCAATAAACTCACAGAAGAAGACGTGACATAAACGTAATGTAAAACTCAAACTTCATGAGCGGCATTTAAAAAAAATGTGTGCCACTTTACCTAAAAATATGAACAAACATCATCTAGAAGATGAAGAATATTTAAATCCTTCATTTTGCTGAGCATGTATTTGGTTTCAGCACCGCTCCAAAAGTGTTTTGCTGCATTTCGTGGCGACGCTGCTCACTTATTTTTGGTATCACCGTCTGTTTTCACACATGCTCAGACTGAGAAATCCGAAAGAAATCAGAGTAAGAGCTCACATGCACTGAGAAATCTGATGAGCTAAAATCCAGCCTCTTTATCAGATTTATTAATCAGATTTCTAGACCTTACTCCGGTCTAAAAAATCAGAGTGTGCTGTTTACATGACCATTTGAATAATCAGATAGCTGTAGACATCCGATTATGATCGGATTATCAAGTGCATGTAAACACACTCACTGTTTTCACTTGCCAACGTATCACTTTTTGCCATGTAACCTTTAAATAGTGTTACCAATCATTCCAGTCATTCAAATTGAAATTAAACGACACAGTACAGCAGGATCATCTGCACCCCATGGCCCCAGTCTGTCTGAACTGGACACAGTCACATCTCTGATTCACAGCTAAACCCAACATGGCTGCTCAGTCTTTTGATATGGAATCTCATTCACTTTAACTGGAAATCAAGCAAGCGCCCTTTCTGCTCCAGTAATCTTCCTCTAAATGTCATTCACTCCTCAAGTGAGCATGCAAAGACCAGCTCTCTGTACCAGCAGACACACAGCTGGAAAATACAGCAAACATCCTGAACTCGGTGCTCCTCAAGGCTCTTAATCCTCCTCCATCACGTCTGCAGGTATATGTGATATGTTTTATATGTCAGTGGGCTTTTTTGAAGAATATATATCTTTTTACAAATGTTCTCACACCTTATCCTGCATTATGAGAGTATACTGAGTGCTGTTCTCTTGGCAAAGGGATGCTTAAAATATTGAATACAGGGGTGTTTGTGTGAGTTTTTGTGAAAAAAATGAAATAAAAAGTCTACTTTTTCTTAAATAAGCTCACCTCACCTTTGGTTTCTCTCACATTTTAATGTAAGCAAGATAATAAGCAACAGATTTCCCTTTAGAGCAATTTTGCATTTTTCTTCTCTAAGGATACCAATAATTCTGGGAATATTGTTTTTCAAATATATTCTTAATTTCCTTCATAGTTCTACAGATGATGCGAAATCTGTAAAGTATTAGCTTTATATTTGAATGAGTTTATACAAATACATGCAACAACAGTGGTTTTATATTATTGAAAACACTGATTTCAAAATTCATGGTTCATGAGTTCACACACTGCCTTCAAATCATCCATAGTACAGGGAGATTCACTCGAAAGAGGCCCTGAATATTCTGTAATAACTCTCGCGAGGGCGGAGCAATCTGAACGAAACAACGTGCAATGAGCTCCTCAGTATATGGAGCTTCGAACAAGCCGGGATGCCCCTGCGTCGGAGCGATGAGGTAGGCGCCAGACAACTGTCGTCACATTTAACCTCCGTTTGCAACTTCCGGATGCAGACCCCCCCGTACCCCTTCATGTGTCTGGCAGAAAACGGAGATCACTTCCAGCATTGCATGTAATGTAATCGACACACACGTCAAAGTATGTAGCGTATTTTTTGGTTGTGATTGCTTCATCCTAACAGGAGTTACAGCAGAATATTCGGGGCCTCGTTCGTGTGAATCCCCCTCACTCTTCTTAAAAAGAATTTTTTTCTTAAAACCACTTTACTCATTTTTCACGAAGATTCTGACATTCACCAATGACGAACACAAAGGTGTGAACAGTTCTGTGCTTTAAGAACACGTCATGAATCTGACGCAGACTTTTTCTGAGGACCTTTCATAAGAACACATTTAAGAACAAACTCAGAAAAGATACTGGAGAATGAGACTCAATGACTGTCTATATATACATACACTGATCAGGCATAACATTCTGACCACCTTCCACAGGGTGAGAGGCAGATGACGTGTATCTCAGCCCCTCTTCATAGGCTCATAACTCCGGATGTGAGTCTCGTATGATCTCGAGATAAGATGGAATGGAAAGGGCGACTCTACAGATTCAGGAAGTGTTTGAACTGGATTTCTGAGCTGGATCATCACAAACATACAGAACCAGATATAGAAACAGAGAATTTGATGTGCAGACGAGTTCATGAACCCCAGAATGTTAAGACTGATGTGTGAAAATGAGGTCTGTTCTGATTGGCTGTGCTGTAGCGTGCCTCATTCAAAAAGCCCTCAGAGCTGAAACACTCCTTGTAACTTTGGCATAAATGGGCGGAGCTAAACTGCAGTAGGCTGAATTGGGGGATATACACCGATCAGGCATAACATTATGACCACTCCTTGTTTCCATGCTCATTGTCCATTTTATCAGCTCCACTTACTATATAGGTGCACTTTGTAGTTCTACAGTTACAGACTGTAGTCCATCTGTTTCTCTGATACTTTGTTAGCCCCCTTTTACCCTGTTCTTCAGTGGTCAGGACCCCCATGGACCCTCACAGAGCAGGTACTATTTGGGTGGTGGATCATTCTCAGCACTGCAGTAACACTGACGTGGTGGTGGTGTGTTAGTGTGTGTTGTGCTGGTCTGAGTGGATCAGACACAGCAGTGCTGCTGGAGTTTTTAAACCCCTCAGTGTCACTGCTGGACTGAGAATAGTCCACGAACCAAAAATATCCAGCCAACAGCGTCCTGTGGGCAGTGTCCTGTGACCACTGATGAAGGACTAGAGGATGACCAACACAAACTGTGCAGCAGCAGATGAGCTATCGTCTCTATCAATTTGCATAAAATGCCATATCTCAGTGTGTCTCTGTAGAGGATTTGTAACTTATTTTCATTTAGAAAATCAACAAAACACATCATTTGACCAGCACTGCTCACACTGTTGCATTCAGCTGTGTGTATATTGTGAGTATTGGGAGATTAACGTACCTGAGGAACTTGTTCAGGTCTCCATGCTTCATGTACTCAAATACCATGATGAGGGGGTCACCGTCCACACACACGCCGTAAAACTTGACGATGTGTTCGTGCTGCAGGTTGGTCAGGAGTTCAGCTTCTCTCTGGAAATCTTTCCTCGCTGCCAACGTCGGGTCCTTCAGGGTCTACAGTAATAACACAACACAAAACAGACAGTTTACAGCGTCAGATTAGGCTGTAAACCAGACTCAGCTGCCTTTCGTCGGGCTGCGTGGGGAAAAAAAGTGCCTTTGCAGATGGAACACATTCGGTCTGGTTTGCCATGATTTTAGTGGGTTTTAATGATTCAATATTACTGCACTGCTGATTAACAGAGCTAAAATTTAAATTCTCCCAAAAATTAATCATTCATCAAAACACTGATGGACGCTGTGTTGTGGACAATGTTAAAGAGGGTAAAACACCAGAGAACTTTATAAAGACTGCAGAAGTGATTCTGATATGATCTACACTCTTAAAAAATATGGTCCTTCAATGATTCTTTAGTAAAGAAAATGGTTTTATATAGAACCACGAACACTCACTTTGCATAATTAAAGGGTTCTTTGCATTGTGAAGGGGTTCTTCAGATTGATGGAAAATGTCCATAAATGTCCTGGAAACCTGGACACTGACAGCTTCACGAATGATGGATTTTACATAAGACGCAATCCTGGCTCAGTAGGAGCCAGTTTGGTTTTTCAGAAAGGAAATCAACAAATGAATAAGGACAACTGGAAAACTACACAAAGACAGACAACACACACACACACACACACACACACACACACACACACACACACACACACAATCAATACTCTATAATAATGAGCTTTAAAGAGGGACGTCACCAGCAGATAACAGGCTTCTGTCAGTCTAACAGAATAAAAAAGTGCAAAAGAGAAAATAATAACACTTTCTATGAATGTCACATTTGTAAGCATCTCTAAACACATTTATAACATGTAATAATGCATAAGGCATTATAAACATGGTTATAAATATTTATAAACACTGAATTGCATTTTATAGCCATGTGTATTATACATTATGAATTGTTAATATAATGCATTATAAGTAGTGTTATTAACATGTTATACTGTCAGTGCCAAAGAAGTCAGTCCCAGCTTGGAGAGAACAAAGTAAAGACAAATACAAATTATTTCCACCCTGAGATTTCCAGTATATTATTTCTCAGCGCTGGTGCTGTTAGAGCTGCATGTTCAGGGCTTCAGTCCTGAATATTCAGATTCCCAAATAAGCCGTTCAGCCTAGAGTTAATGTGCTTTTCTTAACCAGAGCTCTCACTTTAAATGCTACATTACATCACAGTACCCATCAGCCCCTCCCCTGAACCCCCTCTGACATCACACTGAGCGTGAAGTCACTGTGTAGTGAAGGCCTGGAGAGGGAGAGGCGAGATAGTAGAGTGCTGTCATTGTAATTTGTTCCCTCGCTGGTTCTAACGTCAAACACTTTGTAACATCACTACACTACAGTATAGTAATGCTAATTTCTGTTAGCATTCTATTGGATATGCAGTGCTAAGTTAGTGCCAAGCTAACGGTGGTGTACATTACCTTTCCCACATTGGGTAAAACACTGATGGCAGCTCTAGTTTAAACTCTGACATTTGAAGCCTGTAATGTGCTTTACTGTGAATGTTTTAGTGTTTCAGTAAATCCTTCAGTAAATACTTCAACTTGAAGCTTCACTCTGAACACTGGAGGAGGCTTTAGTACAGTACGCTTCACTTTACTTAGAGCGGACAAATATGACTTATGAGCTGTTATAATTTGTTATGAACAGTACTTATAATGCATTATGTCAACAATTCATAACGCACAATAAGCATGGCTGTAACGTGTAATGCAGTTTTATAAATATTTATAGCCATGTTTATGATGCCTTATGAATGCATTATAACATGTTATGTGTTTATAGATGCTTACAAAGGTGACATTCATAGAAAGTGTTACCGAGAAAATTCACACCACTAACACACTTTCTGATACTGAAGATAAACATTTCTCTAATGAATATATTAGCCTTTGATTCTGCTTGACTGTTTTACAGCTGAGTTTAACGAGAGATTACAGAACATTTTCAGAGTAATTATTTCTAACTTGTCCCAGTTTTATGAAGTAGCACCTTTTCATCAGAAGCTTATATTTCACTCTTTTTGAGTCCTCTTAATAAAGATGAGATTTCTGCATTTTGGCTGTCTGCCATGCACTTTCCCTCCAAGGCTGGTGGCGCATACCAAGTTGAACCAAATTCATTTTATTCCTCCATAAATACAGACGTGATTAAAATACAGACAAAGGACGTAAATAAGTCCAAAACAACGACAGTCCTGCACAGATTTCATCAGCATTAGCGTGACAACCATCACAGCACACCAACAATGTGAAACAGAAGACTGAGGATGATCCTAATAGTTGAATTAAAGGCTAAGAATGACTGTTTATCACGTCTTTGAACTTGAGGTTTGCTTCTTTAGTGTTGCGCTGGAGCTTTGAGGCTAATGCAGCTGATAAAAGGAAGCTGAAAGCTACCAATTAGCATGGTGCTGACTGCGTGCCTAAATTATTATAGCCTTGCCTCAAACTGTGTGGAGGTGTTCAGTGTCTCTAATAGCCTTGATTATGTGGTTTCTGACTCTGTATGACTCACTGCTATCTATAAATATGGACTAAAATATTGACAAAACTCAGGCTTCAAAATAGCTGCTATTGTTTTTAATTGTGATGTATTTTAGTCTATTTGTAAACAGTATGTTACATAGACTGACTATACTGACTGACCGAATATAACAGAATATATGTAATGGTGTTACAAAATAAAGTTAACTGTATTCTAGTTAGATGAAAAATAGAAGTAAATCAAATTATAGATATGTTATTAATGTAGTGTGATTATTAGTAGGATTCCATTAAAACCACTCAAAAGGCTTTTACACACTGAGTGCAATTTTTTTTGGACAGTAAAAATGCATCACATTCACATTCTGTCCAATTTTCATGAACTTTCACCAGTGATATGAACTCTCTGACCAATCAGAGTTATCTCCGGTGTGGTCATGGTGACAACCAAGACAATTTGCCTCTTTCATGGGAAGAAAAGTGCAGAAAATCCCCCCAAAAAAATAATTTTCTCAACGTTTATTTGTATCATTTGGTGAGTAAATGTGATTTTTCAGATGGTGGAAATGTGACATTCGTTTTTGAGAACTTTCTCACGTGGCTTTAACTCACTCCACAAATCTCTGTTGTCTCTGCTGTTGGCATAGCAACAGCCAAGTTGACCAGACTATTGTGTCTTAGAAAATGATAGCGACTGTCTAAAGGATTAGTTTGTTCTCTGCTGTGATGTGTGCATCTCCAAAATCGGCTGAAACTGGGTTACAGACATCTGAGTGATGCATCAGTGCTTCTTATATCTCTGGGCTTCTTTCACTTTTCCAATAATTTGGGTGAATAACATGGAAAAAACAAACAAATGAATAAATAATTAAAATTAAATTGAGTCATGTCTGGTGTGCATAGTTTTAACAGGCAAACATATGTTATATATGTCATTTTGAAACTGCATTTTATTTTCTTTTTGTCTTCTTTAAACAAGTCTTATAGAAATTTTAACATTAAGAAACTTTAAGAATCAGTATCTGAGAAATCTGTACTGACATTTAGTGTCAGAAACCACATAAGTCAGTCTATTAGAGTTTAACTAAGCTACACTATGTAAGATTTTTGTTGAAACTGAGATAAGTATCATTACGAATTCAGGGGAATAAAAGCTGGCTAAAATATAGAGAGTGTGTGCTGCTGTGAGTCGCCCTGTAAAGCCTCAAACAATCATTTAAAAGTCAGAGGTGTCGAGTTGGGGGTTTTCACACCATGTCGTATGTCTTTTTGTATTAACATCACAAGCACAGCCTCAAAAAGAAGTTCCAGCTCGATGTTTAGACCTCAAATGATCTCAAAATCATCATTATACTGATGAAGATATGATGACAGTAGTAGATAATTCACTCACATCCTCAGAAGACGCTCCTTCACCAGGTTTATACTGAGTTCTCTTTGAATTCTCTTTCAATCATCAGATTCATCCACTCGGGGAAGGGGGCCAGAGCACAAGCCACATTACTAAATGTTCTTTGTGTGCAGTTGCACATTTCCGCCAGAGAGGTCACCAAATCTCCAAAACATACATAGTCTACAAGTGTGTGATGATTTAGGCTAACAGTTAGCACCATGCTAATTGGTGGGGTAGAAGTTTCCATTACTTGATAGCTACATAAGCCTCATAGATCCAGCACAAAAAGTAAGAGAAGCACCAAACATGTCTTGGCCTATTAAAGTGATAACAGTCATAAGACACTAACAATGTACAACACAAGACTGAGGATGATCCTCACAGTTGAATTAAAGGCTAAAAATGACTAATCCCATCACTGAACTCAGACTGTGACAGACCGGGGCTTCTAACCACTTAAATCCAGCCGAATACACGCGCCGAGCTGCTTTACTCCCACAGTCCTGCCTTACTGTCCTCCTCTAAGCCACACTTGTCAACTCCCATCATCCTCTTTGTCCTTCCTAAAAGATTAAATTAGGTCCATCAGCCATTTTGGCAGAGCGTGTCCTTATTTTATAGCACACATAAGTCACGGCAGCCTAATATTCCAGCCAACACACACGCACCCTCTCTCAAACAGCAGCAGGCAAAAGTTTGGATGCACCTACTTACCCACAGTAGGGTTTTCTTCATTTTCATCATATTTTCCACAAATTAAAATTACACTTTTATGACCACTGCTGTCAGCTTATTAACACCAGTTCTTTTTTTAAATACCACTTTCCTAGTTTGACCCTTCAGCCCATCTGTAGTAGTTCGGGTTGAAGCCCAGCTGCAGCGCTGTATGCTGCTCTGACCTTCAGCAGACCACGCTGGACAGCACTCGCAGGAGAACTATGGATAAATCAACAAGCAGCAAACTAACAAAAACAGCAGATTGGTGAAGATCCAGTTCCCCTCAAGAACCTCTACTGTCACAAGAACCCACAAGCTGTATGAAGGAGAATGAGGGGCTACAATCACAGAGGAGTTGGAACACTGACTGTGTATATGATATATATGATATTTACACTTATAGACTGTATACCTGATATATAAAATAGACACTCATTGATTGAAACATGCAGCCACCGTTGCTCTCATTGTAACGAAAACTGGAAACTTTGTTAACTCTATGATGGAAATCATATGATTTTAATGTTTAGGTTCATGCATCGAAACAATGAAAATATTACTGAATTACTGAAAGTACTAAATAAATT
Source organism: Colossoma macropomum (assembly GCF_904425465.1). NCBI lineage: Eukaryota > Metazoa > Chordata > Actinopteri > Characiformes > Serrasalmidae > Colossoma > Colossoma macropomum. The sequence goes on from NW_023494788.1 coordinate 127,976, forward strand.
TTGATGAAGTTTCTTTTTATCCACTCATATCTATAACAAACTGTAGTGCTTTTAAATGGAACACATCTTTCAACTTTGGTCAAATTTGAGCAAATAAGACGAAGTGATTGAGATTAGCTACACAAAACAATATGAAAAATCATGATTAAATATTTTAAATCCACATACAGGATTATGCTGTGAGCAGCAAATCCTATCAAACAGGAAACTTCTATCTTCTATTTTAGATTCTTCATTAGCCAACGTCACGCGTCTTTCAGCTCTGCACACTCTTAGTGTTCCCTCATACAGCTTCATGAGGAACCACCGAGAGATGCTTCAACAATAAATTATACAGTTTTGCGCAAAAACATGTCTTATAAAAAAACAATTTCAAATTAGAATTCATGCAAATAACAAATTCATAATAACAAATAAACATTAACAAAAAAAGTAGATATCTTGTGAGCTAGTTTGAAGAACAAGATTTGGTTCCAGATTTCTCCTGGATGCCTCCAGCCATCACAAATTTATAAAATTACTTCATTAGCACACCTTATTTAATATAATGATATCAATTATTTGTAGATAAACTATTACAAATAATGAAAATAAATAACTACAAATAATCCTGGGTTTTCTCCAGGAGAGGTTTGAAAATGGTTAAACATACTGATATATAAAAGCATCACTCTATTTAATACATACTAACTGCCCAGATAAAGAGCTTTTTAAATCTAATTTTCTCAGGTGCCTAAAACTTTTGCACAGTGCTGTATGTAAATGCATAAACATCAATATTTATATTTGTCTTTGTTATGATCCTAAATATGAGTCACAGCAAGCATCACCAATTTTATCCACAAAGTGTTGGTGTAGCTGCAGGTTTTCATTCCAATCAAGCAGAAACACACCTGACTCCACTCGTTTCATCAGTTGGTCTCAGTCTTCAGACAGTTGAGTAGTTATATGAGGCACTCCTGCTGGTTTAGAATGAAAACATGCAGCCATATCAGCCCTCAGCTGACAAGAGTGGTGATACTTGGCTAGACAGTAGAGTCTGTAACATAAAGTGGATCTGAAAAAGATCCTTTGATTCCTGAAGCGTCTGAAATGTCAGCTTTTGGAACCCCAGAAAACATGGATGAGTACACAGTGATGGCTTTTGGCCTAAAAGATGCGTCAGATGCTCTTCAAAGATTGGTTAATACCGTGCTAGATTGTACCCATATCTAGCTGATATTGTAGTCAATTCCTTGGACTGACATCACCATGTGAACTCCTTACAGATAATGTCTGAGCTGATAGCACAAGTTTATTCAATTTTAAATCTAGCAAAATGTGAATTTCTACAAGCTACAGTCACTTTTCTTTTAAAGCAGGAGCCAAACAACTGCGTACATTCTGTCAGGTGAGTCCAAACTTTCAACTGAAACTGTACACATTACCATTGATTTATTTGTCCATGGCTAGGCTTCTGTCAATCTCAGTAATTTCACCCCTTAACTGGACAGGTCCCCCTGGCAGGCATAACATTTTATTATACACGTCTATAACCTAACAATAGCTTGGTCAGTTTGCACCGAAGTCCCTGTAGTTACTGAATGATAAGCTTTAGTATGTAAAAAGCCTGGGATTTTAAGGGGTTAACTGTGTTTAGCTTGTATAGCGCTCAGTTTCATTTTAATTAACACTCCCCCAGCTCTGTCCGAAGGACATATTTAGATGGATGGAAGCACCTGAGCACAGATGGCAAAGTGTCCTTCTCTATACGAGATGCTGGATTAACCGAGCGAGTCACTAAACTTCACGTCCACTGAGCCCACCTGGAGGGTCTGGGGGCAAAGCCTTACTGTCTGTGGGTCAACCCCCATCAGAAGGCATTGGGAACTGAGCAGAAGGTGGGAACTGAGCATACTGAAGCAACAAGAGCAACACTTGAACACCTGTGGACACTTTTCCCATTGGGAAGCTGTTTGCTGCTACATCCACAAATGCAAGTTAAAACTCTGCCATGCAAAGAAAAAAACATATACAGACAGGATCCAGAAACACCGCCACCTTCTTTGGGCCCAAGCTCATTGAGGAGAGGTGGAAAAGTATCCTGTGGTCAGATGAATCAAAATTTGAAATTCTCTTTGGAAATGATGGATGTCACATCCTCCGGGCTGAAGAGGAGAGCTTGTTTTCAGTGCACAGTTCGAAAGCCAGTATCTGTGATAGTCTGTGGGTCAACCCCCAATTAGAAGGCATGGGGCTGGTTCCTGGAGAAGGTTGGAACTGAGCGTGCTGAAGCAACAAGAGCAACAGCTAAACACCTGTGGACTTTTCTCATTGGTAGGCCATTCGCTGCTGCATCCACAAATGCAAGATAATACTCGCATTTGTGGATGTATACATACAGGATCTAGAAAAACACCGCCGCCTTCTTTGGGCCCAAGCTCATTTAGGAAGTGGAAAAGTATCCTGTGGTCAGATTAATCAAAACTTGAAATTCTCTTTGGAAATGATGGATGTCACATCTTCCTGGCTGAAGAGTAGAGGGACCATCCAGCTTGTTAACAGTGCACAGTTTAAAAGCCAGCATCCATGATAGTCTGTGGGTCAGAAGGCATCGGGGCTGGTTCATGGAAAGCCGTTCATTGCTGGATCCACAAATTCAAGTTAAAACTCTACCATGCAAAGAAAAAAACATAGACATACAAAATTCAGAAACGCCTACTATCACAGCATAGCCTTTAGCACTAATTACCCAGGTTACATACAATATCTAGGACCAACATTTGGGAGAATTCATCTAGGTCCGAATGAAGGTTTGTTTTGGCAGAAAACAAACATGGACAGATGTTTTATCTCAAAGCACCACCGACTAGTTAGGAACGTCCCAGCAGTACAGCAATGTTATTAAAGTTGATTAGTAATAAGATCTTGACATATTAGATAATGAATGATGGGCCAATGAAAAGTTTGCATCTTCGTCATTTGCTTAAGCTTATAATCACAGTCAGCAGTGGGGCAGCATAGACAGAGAGTCTTAGGTAAGGTTTCACTTGCGTTCGATGAACAAGCCTGATTTACTAGCCATCCTACAGTAGAATGAAAATTATTAGAGTTAACATTCTTTCAATCCATTTGCAAAGGCCTATTTTCCCAGCATGTATCAGTTAATTAGGTAAAAGACATAATATATCCAAGTGGCTTTGACAATTGAGATGAACTGCATTCCCTGAGATATTATGAAAGTACAGTGTTTTAACTGGGTGATGTGGGAATTATGGACCAGTGCTGATATTCAATATTATTCATGTACATTTCTGCCAAAGCCAGTGGATAATAGAAAAATGTAGAAATTGGGGTCAAGTCTACCTGAATTAGCATTACAGAGAAGTAGAACAGCATTTACAAAAGCAGTTAAATGAATAAGATGCAGAAAACCTGTGCAGTGTTCACTGTGCACAAATCAAATCATCAAATATCGTTTGAATTATCAGTCGCATCTAAACAACTTTTTTTAAAAGCAATTATCTGCTGATATTAATATGATTCTGATAGTATCAGACATCATCTTAATCCTGAACCAGTCTTTAAGCCACATTGGAGTAATAATTATCAGGCAGCAGGTTGAGCTGAATATAGAATTTGAATGTTTTCTTTTTTTTAATGGAACAGATGTTCTGAGTCTGATTATATTGCTTAGAGAAGCTAAGTTTATAATGTTTGGCAAGAAATGTCATGAAGACACTTCTATGGACCATCATACCAAAATAAAACCCACAAAACATCAAATCAAGTTAGCAGAAACTCCACCCATGACTATACTAGAGCTGCCTGAAAGGCCTGTTATGTTTTCTGCACTGTTAGGAATAAAGGTTCTGTGCAGGTACATTTTTCATTCATCAAACACTGTAAATGTTCCCTCAAAGCTCCAACAGTGGTTTTAAGGTCTGATTGTGAACCTTAAATAAGTTTTTCCAGGTGAAAATTTCGTATTTGTACCTTTTCATAACTGTCTTAAAACAGAACAGTAAAATAAAAGCCTGGAGGCGAGACGGGGTGTGTGGAGTCAGTACAGCTTAGAACATATCATTTCAGTGGATTATGGAACAGTTATGTTCCCTGACTAAAGGTTGAGGGAACCACCCCAGTGACAAGAGGGGAACCGCCCCAGTGACAGTTTACTACCTTTATTTCCAAGAGTGTGTTAAAGTATACGATGTAACGGCAGGAAAACTGAATAAAATATCCTGCTTTTCTCTCTAAACTATTTGGAAACTGGAAAAGTTTTGCAAAACTTCAGCAATGTAAACCCCAGTGACAGTTAAGCTTGAAAGACAATGATATGCCCAGTTTTCTAGTGCCTGGGCCAAAAAATCATTCAGAAGACGGTCATCATCTTGAAAAGGTTGTAGGGTTCAGTGAGGTATTTGCTGATCGTTCTTGCTGACTGGTTAAAATGTAGTCATGACTGTCAGTTTGTGTTGCCAAAAGAAGTTTCACAGACTTGTTTGGCAACAAAAGTTGGAGTAACATCAGCAGGCCTGCAATGTTTTTTGCAGTACACAGTGTAATAAAAGCACTCGAGTTATCTCCAGAATTGGCAGCCAAAATTTGTCAATCATGTTCGAGGACAAGGCGGCCCAAACCAGTGCCTCTAGACTTAAATCGGCCTCAAGGATGAGCCTCCAACTTCATCACAGGCACTCTATGAAAGCAGACTGAAGCCCTTTAAACGCAGTCCTGTCTTCCTGTTTCGCTATAACCGGGACCAAGTGTCCGCTGGATGATCGAGCAGATATTTTCTATGACCTTTTCACCAAATCTCAGGTACTCACGCTCACCTGCCTATCTGGGATCACCCAGCAGTCCAGTGCAGATGGAGGGAGAATGGAAAACGGTCAAAAAAAAAGCGGGCGCTATTACTCCTGATCAAAGCGTGTGTGGAGTAAAGTGTTTGGGTGATGATCTAACACCCCCGGCAGACAGGATTATCACTCCTGCTCTGTCCTGCGCCGGACTGTGATAGCCGGCATCATCCCACGGATGAGTGCACTGATGAAGAGGGATGGTGCTGGGGGATTGGGCAGATTAATGGCGGCAGGGTCCGCCGCTGGCGAATGCTGTATTTACTGCCATCACCATCTTCCTCTGATATTCTCCCTCCTGTAGATGACTCGATAAAAAAATAAAATAAAAAAAGTGCTGCTGTAAAATTGAGCTGCCTTTAGGTTTGACCTATGATTTCCTCCAGGCGTTCGTAAACGTTTTCGCCTCTGATAGTGTCATATGTATCTCGGATCTGCTGTGCATGGTCACTATGTGCTGCCTTTGAAATTATGTTAGTAAATATAAAACCAAATAGGAAAGGATCCATCTGCCCCTCCATCTGTCCACCTGCATGTAGGTCTGCCTTGGCATTTGACCAATGGTTTTATACACAATTCAATCATTGCGATGTAAACAAAGGTTTCTTACAGATGTCTTTACAATGATGGTGATAGGAACCATTTGTCATAATGTCTACAACACAAATATAGACATTTACTATCCTAAACCACCAGTGAACCTGAGTTAGCTTTTATATGTAATGATAATGATGGTAAAGTAGATAGATAGATAGATAGATAGATAGATAGATTTAAGTTATTACATACTTCCTTTTACTGCTGGGAAAAAAAAAAAAAAACTTCTAAAAAACTGCTGTTCCAGTCTGATTACTAATGTAATTACATTTGTGTTATTACTCTTGTGTAATTACAAGAAAGAACAGGTTGTTACAACTATTAAGATACATGAGGCAAAACTGAAACTGATACATGTGTAATTACATAAGGTGTACTTCTGTAATCCATCTGTAGCAGTGACTAAATCATTAGTAGTTACATTGTCGTTGCATGCGTTGTTCACATGTAACTACATAGTTATTAGACACTTAATATAACGTTAGACCCAAAATCTTCTCAAAACTATCATAACACAGTGTCATATTCATCAGGCAGTGAATTCATTACCGTTTCATGTAGTAACTTTCTGTGAGGAAGCTTTTAGAGGTGGATGTCTGGTTCCTATCACCACAATTCTGAAGCCAGCTAGGAAGCACTATTATCCAGAGACACCACTGTAATGATGCTGACAACCCCCAACTAGCCTATTTCATTGTAGCTACCATAACCAAAAGCATAAAAATTCATTTTAAACAAAACATATGATTGCTGACCTCACATTTCAATGCCTAACTGACAGCACAACAGCCAGTATTGTCCAACTAACACGTTTCTATCTTCTACAGCACTAGCAGATGTCTGTGGTGAGTTGAACAAATCATACTGTTTGTAGTATTGAACACAGTAAGACACATGTGACCAAGGAGAAGCCAACTGTCCAATGATATGGTCACTGTTCACCCAACTTGGATGTAAACACTCTCAAATTAAAGCCGAACGTGTGTTTCTTTAATTTGAACTCCAATATGCTGTGCCTGCTGAAATAACAATAACTTTGCTGATGCTTTATGAACCTGACTTTACATTTCCAGTGGCAGAATGAGGCAGGTAAACATTGCCATCTGCTTGGTGATGACAAAAAGATTTATTTATTGGTTTAAGGTGGAAATAAAAGGACCAGGACACAAAAACCCCAAAACCCAGCTCCTTTGGGTTCTTCTATTATAAGAACGAAGGACAGAGAACCAGAAATCTGGACTTGACTTTGTAAATGAGATGGCCTAGCCTATCCATCCTCCTCTCCATGGCTACACCCAGGACATGGACAATCCATGTTAGGAATCTTGTTTTCTGACCACATTGCACTTCTTAGGTTTCTACAAGGACATACACATGCTGTCAATTACTGTGATAGACCTCTCCCCACCCTCACCCCCTCAGCCCCCCCCCCGAAAACACCCAACAATTTAAATAGTAAATAGATTCAACACAATCCCAATCCATTTGATTAACCCGCAGGCTACGAACGTCTATAGGCAGGCAATGATAGGACATAACTGCATAAACAGGGTGTCGGGTGGGCAGGCTGTTTAGCGCTGGGCTCTTTCTGTCTCTCTAAATTGCATTCCAGGTGCAGGCTTTGATAGACTCACCGGCAGGAATTGCATTCCACTTTAAAGGCAATGCCCCCCGTCTGTGTGTCTTAGCGAACAGCCTGTAATGTGTAAGACCTACACTGAGCGGAATAGTGATTGAAACAGCTCTTTTCAGTAGTTGGGCTGTGTTTTTATTTCTTCTTTTTTGTGCAGTTATGGAGGGAATTCGTGATAAACGTGCCGAATGACTAGCAACCATTCATGCAGAGCTCACACTGTGCTTAATAGAGTCTTTCTAAAGTTGGTGTTACAAACACTTAGCCGTTATAATGGAGCATACGAAGCAAAATCCATACATTTAAGAGGTTTCCAGGCTTTGAGTTAGTTTGCCTTTTGTAATGTAACGTCGCCGGTGAAACACGCTGATGAACGCTGAGCGGAAATGTGGTAATAGTTAACTAGTTAACTCCCCTTTTCTTTAGCATGAAGCATGAAGCGTGTATATTTATGCTACCTTTCAAAAGCTTGAAATCACTCGTCATGGTAATAATAGGTGTCCAATAAAAACTTACACAGTATAGATTGAAATTTTACAATAAAAAGTTACATTTTTAGAAACAACAAGGAAAAAAACTAATGTTAATAAATAATAAACTAACTAGAAAAAAAAAAAAAAAGATTGTGAACAAACATTAAGTTGGCTTGGCAAAGCTGTTGCTATGGTATCCCAGGTGGTTTCTAAGGTGTTGCTAGGCCATCGCTATGGTGTCCCAGGTGGTTGTTAAGGTGTTGCTAGGCCATTACTACTGTCTCCCAAGTGGTTGCTAAGGTATTGCAAGGCCATTACAGTTATCCAAGGTGGTTGCTAAAGTGTTGCTGGGCCATTATAATCTTATTCCAGGTGGTTGCTAATATACATATATATATATATATAGCAGTTGGTCCAAGTGCACTGCTTCTGAACAGGCTCTACAATCATGCAAAGTTTTGTGGCTCTAGCTTGAAAACTGTGACCTGTGAAAACAGTTTGTAAAGCCACCTCTATTATCTAAAAGAGAGCTCCACCCCCAATTCTTCTTTGCTTACACACACCCAGGAAATGGAGGAGATGCTTTGCGATGCACCACAAAGTCTAAAGTCAAAAGTTTGGAAATACTTTGGATTCGGCAAAATTTCAGCAGAAAATTGCAACGAAAGCACTGCTGTGTGCAGAAGTTCCATAAAGTACCCTGGCAGCACCACACCTTGCTGCACACTTAGAGAGATGGCACAGTGTAATGCTCACCGAAACCTGCAGCTTCAGCTAAAGACGCAACGGGTAAAGCTAGCATTAGCAGATTCATTCAGAGTTCACTATCAATTCATTCTAGCTCTGTATTGATGCTGAAGCAAATCGTATCGGCTCAGTAATGAATACCTATTGATTACCAGTAATGAGTACCTTTGATACCTATCGAATCATTACCTGTTTAACTGTATTGTTTTTGTATCGTGTTGTAAACTGCGTATCAAAATGCGTATCAAATTGTCTGAAAGGGAGAGATTCACACCCCTAGAGTAGAGTCAGCATGTGCAAACTTTATTATCTCATCATACGTTCAATTGTTGATTGTACAAATCTGAAAAATTTCATTGCCATTTATTTGGCTTTCACTGGAATGGCGTTCTCTTTGGAATTCACTGTCTTTCATTTTTGTCCATTTCACACAAACTAATTGCTTAAAAACAACAAAGTTCATTTACTTAATGTTGATATTTTTAAGTTTGTAACTCAAACAACCTCACTGGTTGATTTTTTTAAGTGTAGGTTGTTAATAATTTGAGCATCTACAGATAAACTACTGGTGGCTATTCATATAAAGTAAGTACCCAGCATTCTTTCTAGATTGAAAATCTACATTATTATCCTTCTGGCATTCAAAGTATGTATATGTGGTTAATTCGTTAATAAGTTGTCGATGTTCTGTTTGCATAGCCTATAATTAAGTGCAATCTAATCTTTTCTATTGTGTACATTCTTTACTAACCTTAGATTACAGTGATTGTACAAAGGGTATGATTAAATAAATGGTAGAACTAAAAACTCGGTAAATGAAAGAGAACTAAGTGATAATTTGCACAATATTGTCAAAACATTGCCAATCACAGTCCCACGTTTTGACAGTTTTCTTTTCAGACTATTGTTAGGTTTGAATGGTGGCATAAGTACAAGCGAGGAAAATGGTTGTGGCCTTTGAAAGGACCAAGGTAGAACGTTTATCAGATGTTCTTTCAAATGCTGAGATCTAAACAGTGAAGTTAGTGCAAACCAACAAAGAAAACATACGGAGCCTTGCTGGTGACCCCTAGAACTAAAAATAATGCGTGGCCATGACTTAGTAAGGCATGGGAATGAGATAATTAAGTCATGGCCATGACTTAGTAAGACATAGGAGTGAGATCCTAACGCATGGACACGACTTAGTAAGGTGTAGGAATGACATAATTAGGTCTTGATCACAGCTTAATAAGGGATGATCTCGTTCCCATGCTTTACCAAGTTGTGGCCACGACTTAATTCTCATTCCCACATCTTACAAGTCAGTAGAATCTTGTTTCCACATGTTAATATGGCATGGCCACCCATTTATACGGGATTATTTGTATTAAATACATTGAGAAACTAAGTGTCCCCAGACTTTCGACAGACAGTGCACACAATGCAAACAGTGGAGACACAGTCAGCATCTCCGCTAGAAAACCAATCTGAAAAGACATTATTCCACAGATAACTGTGGACCTTCAAGCTCAGATGCCGTATGTGTGTACGAGCATGTGCGCGTTTTCTCAAGGAAGCTTTAGAGGCTCCACCGGACTGCTAAGCAGTCGTCTGTGGCTGTAAGGTGAAACCAATTTCGCGGCCTTAAGGCGTTCAGAGGAAGCGATCGTTCACGTGGCTTTCAGATAATAAAGCACAGTCGCAGCACTTCCTCCACAAACCCGCCTCACCTCAGCTTCAGCCACATCTAACAATTAAACCACAAGGCTCCACACAGTTAAACGGCCCGCTAAGTAATTTCTCACTGGAAAAAAGTAGGAGTCACAAAGTCTTCTCCCGCGGTAGGCCTTGACATTTTTCAATGAGGGAAAATAAAACCTCCTCTTGATTGGTTGTCTGGAAGTGAATAGCTCATAGACGGACTGTTTCTCTCTCAGAAACTCGTGTGTTTGCTGACCTTGGAGGATAGTTCCGTAGATGAACCATGTTAAGGTATTAGTCAGGCTTTAGTCTGCTTATGACTCATTCGCTTCTGTCTGCCACCAGAAAACCAACCCAGGGATACGACAATGCTATCAGTACCTCTACCCAGGGGGTAGTTTTGGTCTCAGAAGTATGTGAGGGGGAAAATTGTGAAGTTTTCTTTGGGGACTATTTTGCCTCACAATGCCCTACAACGTACTCCTCTATCATAAATGGATTTAAAAACTGCACTATTATTGGAAAATCTTCTCAAAACTATCATAAAACAGCGTCTCAGTCATCAGTCAGTGAATTCATAACCATTTCATGTAGTAACTTTCTGAGGGAGCTTTTAGAGGTGGACATCAGGTTCCTATCACCACCACTGTGAACAGTTCTGACTCAGTAAGTTTCTCTAGAACGGAACGTTTCACACCAAACCACTCTGAACGACTTCACATCTTAACCACTTATGTATCTAGAAATTTTGAAAACAACTGGTTGAATTCCTCTTTAGTTTACATTAACAATTATGAATGTTTGCTGCTTTCTCTTGTAAAAGTTACTATTTTGAAGATTTTTTAGGACAACAACAATATATGTTATATATTTGTACATACATTTACACTCAATCATTCACGTCCCTCAAAGGATACTTTGTCACAGTAGAACCAATTTTGGTTTCGTAAAGAATCTCTCGACAGTTCTTTAAATAATGATTTTAGCAAATGATATGAATGAGGGTGAAGAATATTTTTTAAGTTTAAAAACTGCCACATAACGTCTCTTTTCTACTTTTTCTACTGGATAGTTTTGAAATTTCAAACATATTTTTTTGCTTTTTCATTTTCTGTATTATCTTTCCGTCAGTGATGCTGCATGTCTTCTCATAACGTTACTTCTAATGTAACCAAGAAAATTGGTGTAGCATATCTATGGAAATTAATTGTAGCATAACCTTGGAAATGGGTGTAGTTTAGCTGTAGTTTGACCATCGATGAAAATGAATGCGGCATAAAAATGGAAATAGTTGTATGAGTGTAGCATAACCATGGAAATGGAGTGTAGAGTAACCATGCATGGAAACCATGAAGAAGGGATGTAGCAAATCTCTGAAAATAGACTGTAGTATAAAAATCAAAATAGGTGTAGCATAACCATGTACATGTGTGTAGACGTGGGTATAGGCTGTAGTGTATCTATGGGAACAGAGTGTAGCATAGTTGTTGAAATGAATGTATAGTTACTATGGGCTGTAATGTAAGTATGGGAACAAGGTGTAGCGGTACCCTGAAACAAAGTGCGTCATAACCATGGAAATGGGATGTAGCATAACTCTGAAAATAGGATGTAGTGTAAAAAAATCAAAATAGGTGTAGCGTAACCATGTAAATAGGGTGTAGTGTAACTATGAGAAGAGGATGTAGCGGAAGCATGGAAATGCATATAATCATGACAATGGGGTGTGGTGTAACTATGGAAACGGTGTAGCGTAACCATGGAAATCAATATAGAGAAACCATGAAAATGGGGTGTAGTGTAACTATGGAATCAGTGTAGCGTAACCATGGAAATTAATGTAGACTAACCATGAAAATAGGGTGTAGTGTAGTGTAACTATGGAAACGGTGTAGCGTAACCATGGAAATTAATGTACAGTAACCATGAAAATGGGGTGTAGTGTAACAATGTAAACAATGTAGCGTAACCATAGAAATGAATGTAGAGTAACCATGAAAATGAGATGTAGTGTAACCATGGAAATTAAAGTAGAGTAACCATGAAATAGGGTGTAGTGTAGTGTAACTATGGGAACAGTGTAGCGTAACCAAGGAAATTAATGTAGAGTAACCATGAAAATGAGGTGTAGTGTAACTACAGGAACAGTATAGTGTCACTGTGGAAATTAATGTAGAGTAATCTTGAAAATGGGGTATAGTGTAACTATGGAAACAGGGTGTAGTGTAACAACTATCCCACTGATCCACATATCAGAGCTGTACTTCTACTTTCGATGGATTTTTAATCAATCCACCCATGATATAATTCTACCACCCGGATTATGGTAGTTACCATAGGCAGTAACAGGCAGTAAGAATAGACTTTATTCACTTTGGAAATTATAAATACAACAGAAGCTTTGAAAAGACCCCTCATCCCTACTGGAAACCACACATATACCCCTCTACCTCTTACCCACGACAAACGCCATCAATCGCTACTATCGATCCTTCCACTGCACAAAGTAGGTCCTTCTTTCTGTCATTGATCCAAACCAGCATATCACCCTCGGCTTCAGCCAACTGTATCCGAGACCCCCTCAGTGAGACGCTGGGGGGGATCGGGTTAATATAACGGAGGAGGAGATCGGTAAGGAGCCGTGACCTCTACAGTGGGGCTCGTGTAACTGGAGGCGGAGGTGACCCCGTTCTAATGGAGACATCATCATCTCTCTTACCTTGACAGCCACCAGCATCTTGTCCTTGGTGGGGCTGAGGTTATAACACTCTGCCAGGAACACTTTCCCAAAGGCCCCTTCGCCGAGCTCCCGCTTCAGCACGATGTCCCTTCTCTTTATGTGCTGCACGTCTGGAGAGAGAGAGAGAGAGAGAGAGAGAGAGAGAGAGGGAGAGAGAGAGAGAGAGAGAGAGAGAGAGAGAGAGAGAGAGAGAGAGAGAAGGCTCAGTGAACTGTGTGGCAGTCTTGAGAGAAGGTGATAGTGCGAAGTGGATGCTGGTGAGTTGGGATTTGTAAGCGCCAAATCCTGTCACTCAGAATGATAATGTGGCTCAAAGGGAATCATCATTCTCCAGGAATTTCCGCACGACATTCCAAACGTGACACTTCCCAGCCATCCCCTGTGCGCAGCAGCAGCTTCGACCTTCAGAAACCCAGACTGTCTCTGCTACAAACCAGTCCCTGACCGCTATAACTGATATCCCTTCTCGGAATATATATCCCTTAAAAATAAAGGCACCAAGGAGGTTCTTTGGAGGAACCACTTTTCGAGTCTCCAAGCAGTGGATGGCTCTGTCCCATGTTTGCAAATGAGATGTGGGATATGAAGAACCTTACTAGAGTTTCATGTAATCCTCTAAAATCCTATAACAAATCGTCGCCGTCCAAAGAAGATGTATATCTGAAACAGTAACTTTACAGTAGAGGCAAAAACGTGCTTTACTTTCTATGTAATTTAATGCAAAGATGTTTTATTGAAAGTGATTTTGGAGCATTTCTATTGGTCCATTCATCATGAAATTCTCACACAATGTAAACAACAGCAGGCATGTTCAAAATAAGTCGAAAAATAAAAATCGATAAAAATGGAGGCGCACGCTTTCTTTGGACAGCGATGAAATAAAGTACCAGTTTGTACCAGCAGAGTTCAAACTGTGTGTAGCTTGGTGGAAAACCTGACTATGAGGTGACCTATCTATTCTATGTTTACATGTATATATTGTCAGAGTATATTTTTGTGAGGTTTACAGCTGTAGTTTATCGCAAGCATTACTAGGCAGGAGTCACTGAACTTCACATCTGTATCAATATAAAAGATCTTAACACTTAGAAGCTGAGTAGAAGACCGAGCTCTGGTGTAATAGCCCACCTTTCTCTGTTAATGAACTAAAATACACAGTGGGGTCAAAAAGTCTAGGACAACACTGAATATTTGGGATTCTTGCCATTTAACATTGAATAAACAACAGAACATTTAAAAAAAATATATTTTGAATAAAATAAAGAAGAAGTGTTCAAAATTCGGCACTATTATTATATTAATATATGTATTAATCTCTTCCACTGTGGATTTTACCTACTGATCAGAGGCTTTAGAATTTAATGATCCAAGTAAAAATCCTATAAAACAAGTCAATGCCAGCTTGAGTGCATGTTGTCTTTAAAGCAAAAGGTGGGAATATAAAACCCTGAAAAAAAGAAATTCTGAAATTCATCTTAACATTTCAAAGATTCTACTGTTCTAATTGTTATGCTGATAATATAATTTGTAAAAAAAATCTTTCTATTAATGAGGAATAACAGAAGTGGTCTCAGAGTTTAAATGACAAAAATCCCAGATTTTCAGTGCGGTCCCAGAAAGGCATGCTCACTTCTCACTTTCAGGACACAGCATAGAAATACAGTGTAGAAGTATAAACACATTTCAGACAGAAATTTTTCCATTCCATTTTTTTAAGCTATGCTACATTGTTTAGTCCATGTTTATAGATAACAGTGAATCATACAGTTTCAGAAACCATATAATCAAGTCTAGTAGGGATACTGAACACCTCCACACAGTTTTAGGTGAGTATCTGATGATTTGCACTCAAAACAAGTGTTGGATTTACTCCAAGTGGTTCCACACAACTGTGTTCCGGAGTTTTTTAGATACTTGATTGGGTAATATGTACAAATTAAAGTAGAAAAAGAACAAAGTGGTAACACTTTCTATGAATGTCGCATTTGTAAGCATCTATAAACACATTTATAACATGTTATAATGCCTTCATAAGGCATTAAAAATGTGGTTATAAATACTTATAAAAAAGAATTACACTGAATTACACTTTATAGCCATGCTTATTATACATTATGAATTGTTAATATAATGCATTATAATTAGTGTTGATAACATGTTATACTGTCAGTAACAAAGAAGTCAGTCCCAGCTTGGAGAGCGTAAAGTAAAGACAAATACCAAGCTAACGGTGGTGAACATTACCTTTCCCACATTGGGTAAAACACTGATGGCAGCTCTAGTTTAAACTCTGACATTTGAAGCCTGTAATGTGCTTTATTGTGAATGTTTTAGTGTTTCAGTAAATCCTTCAGTAAATACTTCAACTTGAAGCCTCACTCTGAACACTGGAGGAGGCTTTAGTACAGTACGCTTCACTTTACTTAGAGCGGACAAATACGACTTATGAGCGCTTATAATTTGTTATGATCAGTACTTATAACGTATTATGTAAACAATTCATAATGCATAATAGACATGGCTATAACGTATAATGCATTTTTATAAATATTTATGGCTATGTTTATAATGTCTTATGAATGCATTATAACATGTTATGAATGTGTTTACAGATGCTTACAAAGGTGACATTCATAGAAAGTGTTACCAACAAAGTTAGGTTTAAGTTAGATCGAAATAGTTTTAAGTTATTAATGTGTTTCTGAGCTGTTATAGAGTTACACTCAACAGTTACAACAGCCTATAACAATGCACCAATAGGCAGTTAACTGAGGAATATAAGGAAAAATGCATACACAATGTAAGGAAGGTCGGGGGAAAGATGACAAGAAGAGTAAAATATGTAAAACAATATGCAAATAGGTGAAGCCAATGGAAAAGATATTGACACACATTAATCAAACATACACTTGTAAAGTAAATCTGACAACTCAATTTCATTGAAAGATCACAACTAACAGTTTCACTGACTTACATGCTTTTATTAAGCAATATCAACGAGAGAAAACTGATTAAAACCAACAACGGTTTCATTGTTTCGAGCGTAGACCTGCAGTTAGCATGATGCTAACTGGTGCGGTACAAACTTCCATTTCTTAGCTAAATTAGCCTCGTAACTCCAGTAAAAACCAAAGAAGCAAACCTCAGACACGGAACGTGTCTTGGTTGATTGACTACATCCAGGGTACGAGGGGAAAAAGTAGATTCATGTCGCCATAATATCACTATGTTTATTCTGCATCCTCCTCAGGTCACTCCTTCCATAAAAAAGGAACAATAACAGAACAGATTTTATTTGTTTTCATTAATTTCTGAGGATGTGAACTTCACCCCTCTCTCTGCATGCAAAGCACAGCAAATGGCTGTTTCCTGCGAGACCAATAAACAGGAAATTAGAGGCTTCTGCTCGTAAACATGAACAAAAAACGAGGCATAATAACCCGGACGTCGGAGCGGGGGCCTGCGAGAGTGGCTAAGTGGTTGTCTTGGATACGTTACGGCGCTGATGCGGAGATGTACACACTCGTGTTGGGCTGAAGTGTTCCAATCTTTTCGTTTCCTGCGCCGTCTGATGACTCTCTGTCTGGCTGGTGAAAAGCCACTCGGGGATTTTCACACTTCACATTAAGGTTAGGAGCACTCCGGGGACTTTTCTCTCTCTCTCTCTCTCTCTCTCTCTCTCTTTTTTTTAGATAACTCCAGGGAGAAAAAATAGAGTACACGCTTCACACTACTGACATCAATCTAAAACTGAGCTCCAAAGATCAAAATGAAGACAGAAACGAAGACAGGGAGGTTTCTCAATACCAGATTACATTTTCTTTAGACTCAGATTTCCATCTCTCAGAATTTCTTTTATTGATATTCACAGACTCAGTGAAGTCAGACTGAACAGAACGCTGTTTAAATGTTTGTAGATAATAATATCAGCTCTGTAGAGGAAGTTTAAGATAAGCTGCTCTGCAGGGGTGCCATTATTATCCAACACGATTTCTCTGGAAATAGTGCTCTGTCTATCTCTGTCTGTCTGTCTGTCCATCTATTTATCTGTCCATCTGCCTGACTGCCTGTCCATCTATGTGACTATCCATCTGTTTGTCTGTCTGCCTGTCTGTCTGTCTATTTATCTGTCCATATGCCTCACTGCCTGTCCATCTATCTGACTATCCATCTGTCTGTTTATCTATGTATCTGTCTGTCTGTTCATGTATCAGTCTGTCTTCATCTCTCTGCCTGTCTGTCTGTCTCTTTTATCTGTTTATGTCTGTCTGTCTGTCAGTCTGTCCATCTATTTTATATTTCTCCATCTGTCTGCTTATCTATCAATCTGTCTGTCTATCCATCTATCTGACTATCCATCTGTCTGCCTGTCTGTTTGTCTATCTATATATCTGTCTGTTCATGTATCAGTCTGTCTTCAGTCTGTCTGCTTATCTATCTATCTATCTATCTATCTATCTATCTATCTATCTATCTATCTATCTATCTATCCGTTTGCCTGTCTGTTGGTCCATCTGTCTGTCTGTTTTTACATTTCTCCATCTGTCTGCTTATCTATCTATAAATCTGTCTGTCTATCTGCCTGTCTATCTATCTCTCTATGTATCAGTGTCTCTGTCTGTCTATCTCTTTGTCTATCTCTTTGTCTATCTATCTATCTATTTTTACATTTCTCCATCTGTCTGTTTATCTATCTATAAATCTGTCTGTCTGTCTATCAATCTATCTATCTGACTTTCCATCTATCCATTTGCCCGTCTGTCTGTCTGTCTGTCTGTCTGTCTGTTTTTCCATTTCTCCATTTCTCCATCTGTCTGCTTATCTAAAACCGCCAAAACCAGGGCAAAAGCCGAGACTGTACACACAACAAACACAAGCGTGGAACAGACTGCATGTTTAGAATCTCCACCTGTTTGAGCTGCGAGTCAGAAACAATTCATTTGAGTCACATCAGGCTTCTGTTATGAGTACTAAGGGTCACTACAGACACAGGTCAGTGTGGGATTGAGACCAAAGAACTGGCCCACGTCCACGTCATTACTGGTGCTTTGAAGAGGGAAAGGTTATGAATGAGCGCACGGAGCGGCGGCTGTCACGGTAAAATGAAACAGGCGAACTCCATGCCAGCCTTCAGCCGACATTAGACAGAGCCAGCAGCCCGGCGTCCCCCAAATCTGATCACTACTTTATGAGTCTGCCTGATCAAATGAGCTCAAACTAGTGGGCACTCGGCGGTGGCAAACGCTGGCCAGCTGAAAGCTGTGGCCAGCCCTTAATCTCCGCACCACCGTCCACCTGTTTCCACACACATACGCCGCACCGCTGGGAGTGCATAGGCAACATATGGCCGACCGTGGCAACATCTGCTATTTACTCAAAACACAACGGGGGGTTTGGACGGACCCCCGTCCAACATCAACACTAACCATCCAGAGCAGGGAACACTCTTTCACACTACACTCTTAAGAGATGGGAGGAGATGGTTCTTCAAGGGTTCTTTAGTAAAGTAACCATGAGTTCTCTGCATGGTGAATTTGTTCTTGATATTGATGGAGATGTGGTTCTATATACGACATGTTTGAAAATGGTTCAATATAGCACCAAAAAGGACCCTTCTATTGTAACAAGCTTGGCATCATAACAATAGAAGAACCTTTTTTAAAAAGGTTCCATTTCAAGAACCATTTCGTCATGCAAAGAACCACCTAATCATGCAAAGGCTTCTTTGAGTGTTCATGGTTTATATAGAACCATTTTCTTTACTAAATAACCCTTGAAGAACCATCATTGTGTGGATCAGACACAGCAGTGCTGCTGGAGTTTTTAAACACCTCAGTGTCGCTGCTGGACTGAGAATAGTCCACCAACCAAAAATATCCAGCCAACAGCGTCCTGTGACCACTGATGAAGGGCTAGAGGATGACCAACACAAACTGTGCAGCAGCAGATGAGCTATCGTCTCTGACTGTACATCTACAAGGTGGACTGACAAGGTAGGAGAGTCTGATAGAGTGGACAGTGAGTGGACACAGTGTTTAAAAACTCCAGCAGCACTGACTGTCTGATCCACTTGTACCAGCACAACACACACTAACACACCACCACCACATCAGTGTTACTGCAGTGCTGGGAATGATCTACCACCCAAATAGTGCCTGCCCTGTGAGGGTCCATGGGGGTCCTGACCACTGAAGAACAGGGTAAAAGGGGGCTAACAAAGTATCAGAGAAACAGATGGACTACAGTCTGTAACTGTAGAACTACAAAGTGCACCTATATAGTAAGTGGAGCTGATAAAATGGACAGTGAGCGTAGAAACAAGGAGGTGGTCATAATGTTATGCCTGATCGGTGTATATCCCCCAATTCAGCCTACTGCAGTTTAGCTCCGCCCATTTATGCCAAAGTTACAAGGAGTGTTTCAGCTCTGAGGGCTTTTTGAATGAGGCACAATACAGCACAGCCAATCAGAACAGACCTCATTTTCACACAAAACATTCTGGGGTTCATGAACTCGTCTGCACATCAAATTCTCTGTTTCTATATCTGGTTCTGTATCTTTGTGAAGATCCAGCGCAGAAATCCAGTTCAAACACTTCCTGAATCTGTAGAGTCGCCCTTTCCATTCCATCTTATCTCGAGATCATACGAGACTCACATCTGGAGTTATGAGCCTATGAAGAGGGGCTGAGATACACGTCATCTGCCTCTCACCGTGTGGAACTGGTGGATTGGTGTGTCCATCTACATTCTGTGTGAAACTGACCAACAGACACTTAGGAAATCACTAAGGACTGACCATCACGCCGGAAACCCTTCATTCTTCATTCAGTCCACATCGGAGACTCATGTGAAACGGCCTGCAGAGAGTTTACAGCTGCTGAAGCTGCTGCAGCGGTTTTGGAAAGTAGTGATGAAGATAACGGAGCATTTAGATATGAAACATATGAGGATCATGTTATATGAAGAGCCTTTAGAGGAGAGTTTAAGAAGATCCAGAAAATGGCCAGTTAAAGGCAGTTATGAAATAGTTCTAACTATGCACCACACTAACTGGTGGGATACAAGCTTGGTAGCCTCATTGGTTAAAGCTGGAACTAAATAAACAAAATATGTTCTGCTGATTCTCCACATGTGAGGTAAGGGGGAGAAAACTGGGTTCAGTTGAGGATTTTCCTCCAGACTATCGCATTAAGCAGACGAGGCCGGGCTCCTCTGTCGGTGTATCAGCTGGCACAGCAGTGCGGTTACTTCATCTGGGGTTTCTAATCAGCTCGAACATATTAGCCACATTTCGGCTGCAGAGCGCAGGAACACGCTGGGCGATGTGGCAGCCGTCCAGCCCTGACGTTAACACGCGTTGTCTCTCTAAACTGAGAGCGCGAGCGGCGGAGCCTCGGGCTGCTCCAGACCGGGTTTTACTGGAGATTAAGACCGAGACGCGAATACACATGCATTATTTCCAAAACTAATTAAACTGCCTTTATTTAATCAGGACAAGTCAGACAGACAGAGAGAAATAAGAGTGGATGCGAGAGAGAAAAAGACAAACAAAAAAAACAGGAGAAAGGGAGGAACAGAGAAAAAGAGGAGGAAGAAGGGAAGAAATAGAAAAAAGGGAGGGAGAGAGAGAGAGAGAGAGAGAGAGAGAGAAAGATTTAATAAAGAATATGGTCTCCTCCCTTTTCCAGGTTGTTACCTTCTTAAATATACTTTTTACATTTATTTATTTATTTATTTATGTACAATCTTTTTATGCCACTGTGCCTAAATATTACTATATATAATCTACAGTAAAAGTGCAATCCTTCTCATAATTTCCAGTAATGATAATAATAATAATAATAATAATAATAATAATAATAATAATAATAATAATAACAATGATGACTTTTCTGTGTATAGTATATGTGTGTGTCTCTATGCATGTATTATTTGTGCATTTTATCTTTTTTATCACTTTTAATATACATTTTTTTATCTCATCACTTTGTCAACAGTTATTAATTGCATTTCATGCCAATAAAGCTCTTTAAGTTGAAAATGAATTGAGAGAGAGGGAGAGAGAGAAAGAGAGAGAGAGAGAAAGAGAGAGAGAGACGGGGAGACAGGGGGTAGAGAGAGACAGGGTGACAGAGAGACAGAGAGAGAGAGAGAGAGAGAGAGAGAGAGAGAGAGAGAGATAGAAAGAGAGAGAGAGAGATAGAGAGAGAGAGAGACAGACAGACAGAGAGAGAGAGAGAGAGAGAGAGGGAGACAGAGAGACAGAGAGACTTCATCACAGAGAGAGAGACATCACGCACCACAGCCCAGTTCACCCATCTCACCATCACACACCACAGCCCAGTTCACCATCTCACCATCACACACCACAGCCCAGTTCACCCTCTCACCATCACACACCACAGCCCAGTTCACCATCTCACCATCACACACCACAGCCCAGTTCACCCTCTCACCATCACACATATATCCCCCAATTCAGCCCAGTTCACCCTCTCACCATCACACACCACAGCCCAGTTCACCCTCTTATCAGCTCAGTTAGAACTTATATCCCATCATTTAAGGAGAAAATGACTAAAACTGAAGATCTGTTACGGGTGTGTTTAGGAGAGACACCAGAATGTGCTGAACTATCAGCTAAATATGTTTACAGCTGCCACAAACGCAGAGAACAGAGTGACACAGCGCCTTAAACTGATCCCATGTAATGTATCATTTATTTATTTGATGTTGTGTGTATTTTACAATGTGTATGTTTATGTATGTATATGTGTGTATGTACATATGAATATTTTATTATTTTAGTCTTTCTTTTATACATTATTTCCTTCTTCACCATTATCTTCATATTCTACTAGGATATTTTAATTGCTTTGGCAACAATTGTTCATTACAATTCATGCCAATAAAGTTATTTGAATTGAACTGAATTGAATTGAGAGAGAGAGAGAGAGAGAGAGAGAGAGAGAGAGAGAGAGAGAGAGAGAGAGAGACGGGGAGACAGGGGGTAGAGAGAGAGACAGAGACAGACAGAGAAAGAAAGAGAGACGGGGAGACAGGGGTAGAGAGAGAGAGAGAGATAGAGAGAGAGACGGGGAGACAGGGGTAGAGAGAGAGAGAGAGAGAGAGAGAGAGAGAGAGAGAGAGAGAGAGTGAGAGAGAGAGAGAGAGAGAGAGAGAGAGAGAGAGAGAGACACTGTTTGTTGTGTCAGTCAGCTGTGCTGCTGTCAGTGAGCTCTGAAACAATGAGTGAGTCACTGCTGTGGATCTGAATGTTAAAACTCAGTAAACAAAACAACAAATACCTGAAGAGGAGCTGAAGAGGAAAGTGTGACCACATCAGACAGGACGGAGTGGATCATGGAGATCAAATGTTTGGACTCACTTATCATATTGATCATTTAAATAATAATAATAATAATAATAATAATAATAATAATCAGGGAGCACCAGCTGAATCAGGATGAGGATGTAGAGGAGCAGCAGTGCTGAGTAAAGAGGAGAGTAATGAGGCTGAAAAAAGGGTCAGAGGTCATTATTGTTTATATTATATATATATATATATATATATATATTATTTTATAAAAATTATAACTTACACAGTGCATATTTCAACACTATAAACTAGACGCTACATATTCCAAGACATAATTTTTAATTTTTAAGTCTATTTTTATGAACGAGACGTTACGTGACTAATAATATCTTGTACGTATCAATTTTATAGTAGTTTCTTGTGAACCTGTGTCAAGATTTGATCACGATTTGAAGTACGAGGCGAACTTCATTCTGGGTGTTAATGTTATTAGAAATTCATTTTAGAAATTTGTTTTATTAGAATTCTACTCTGGATGTTAATTTTATTAGAATGAATTTTATTATAACATTCATTCTGGAAAATATACATTCATTCCTTCATGTGGTATATTATTATTGTTTTATTCATTCAGGATAGTAATTTTTTAGAACATCATTTTTGACTTTGATTTAATTAGAATTTCATTCTGGATATTAAATGTATAAAATGTTTATTTTGAACATTCAATTTCCTTCTAGATATTATTTTTTTAAAAACAATTCTGGATGTTAATTGTATTAGAGTCTTGATGTTTTCTGGCACAATCTACATCTCCATTCATCATTCTAGACTTTCTAAAATCTATTTATTTATTTATTATATATTTATTTATATACACGTTAGAATCATTTTGCATGTTTATCTTTAACATATTTGATTTTTAATGATGTTTGTAAATGAATGATTGTTATGATGTTAAAATGACTGATTCAGAAAGTTTACTTGGTGCTGGTCTGTATGAGAGACAAGGCTTTATTACTAACATCATTAGACCCAAAGCAGGGAGTGAGTGAGGCAGCAGGAGTGGAGAGGGAACAGCAGTGGGCAGATCTTCATACAGAGAGGGAATTGTTAGCTTTGTTAAAATGGTGAGTGAGAGCTGCTCACCATGAGGCCGGCACGGCGACAGGAGAGCGCTGGTGTTCGTTCAGCACCGCAGATTATTCTGACTCAGAGTGGAAGCAGCATTCAGCTCAAAACCCATCAGCTCACATCTGACTGGTTAGCATGAAGCCATTTTGGACGAGTTCAGCGAGTCTGCTGCTGTGTTTAGTGATGCTAATGTACTTTAGCACATGTTTATAGGTAACAGTGTGTCATACAGCATCAGAAACCACATAATCGAGAGACACTGAACAACCCCAGTGCTTAGAAACACCACGTCTCTACTCACTGGCCACTTTATTAGAAACACCCACCTTGTGCTTCAACTAACTGGCCAGTTTATTAGAAACACCTACCTTGTTCTTCCACTAACTGGCCACTTTATTAGAAAACCCTACCTTGTGCTTCCACCAATTAGAAACACCTACCTTGTGCTTCCACTTACTGGCCACTTTATTAGAAACACCCACCTTGTCATTCAACTAGCTGGCCACTTTATTAGAAACCCCTACCTTGTGCTTCCACCAGTTAGAAACACCTACCTTGTGCTTCAACTAACTGGCCACTTTATTAGAAACACCTACCCAGTGCTTCACTAACTGGCCACTTTATTAGAAACTTTATTATCAAGTGGTCCACCATCCAAGAGCAGGTCTGTGGTCAGAAATGGACCACCGATGAAAGTCCAGAGGATGACTAACACAAACTGTGAATCAGATGAGATTCTCTAACTGTAGCTGTGCTTGTAATGTGCAGTGCAGAATGATCAATAGAGCTGATCTGAGGTCAGTTTGTATCTTTACTCTTTCAATGATCACATGTCAGAACCTGATCCTAAACCGCTACGTCAGTGTCCACACAGACACGGTTAGATGCCTCTCGTGTTTCTGAGATACGGTAAGAGATGATTTTAGAGCTGCACTGAGCTCCGGTTTCACCACCGTCCGTGTTTGTGTGGTTTAGTCTGAGTTTGTGGAGATTTAGAGGAATAGTAAATCCACCCGGACTCAGAGTGGAGAGAGAACTGCGGGATTAAAGCTGCAGTTTTCAGGGAACAGATTGACCTCCAGAGCTGAACGCTGAGCAGAAGGACTGCACTGAAACCGAGAGGCTTTAAAAGGTCAGGAGTGTGAAGAGCAAGTCTAATTTCAATGATAGACAGACAGACAGACAGACAGACAGATAGATAGATAGATAGAGAGACACTGATACATAGAGAGATAGACAGACAGACAGACATACAGACATATGGATGGATAGATAGATAGATAGATAGATAGATAGATAGATAGATAGATAGATAGATAGATAGATAGATAGACAGAGACACTCATACATAGAGAGATAGATAGAGAGACAGACAGACAGACAGACAGACAGACAGATAGATAGATAGATAGATAGATAGATAGATAGACAGACAGACAGACAGACAGACAGACAGACAGACAGAGAGACACTGATACATAGAGAGATAGACAGACAGACATACAGACATATGGATGGATGGATGGATGGATGGATGGATGGATAGTCAGAAAGACAGACAGACAGAGACACTGACACATAGAGAGATAGATAGATAGAGAGACAGACAGATAGGTAGATAGATAGATAGATAGATAGATAGATAGACAGATAGATAGATAGTCAGAAAAAAAAGACAGACAGAGACACTGATACATAGAGAGATAGATAGATAGAGAGAGAGACAGACAGACAGACAGAAACACAGATTATTATTATGGTGACGAACATTTCCTTAAAAATAAATGAAATACAAAAAAAATAGCAAGAATTTTGATAATAATAATAAATAATAATAATAATAAAATAATAATAACCACAGTGGTTGTCATTACTAGTGTTGATGGTAATTATTATTATTATTATTAGCTTACTATTTTATTTGCAACACTTACACTATTAATAATAGCTGTGTTTTGTTCTTGCATATGCGTCTCTCTGTGTGCTCATTTGTATGCGGAAGCTCGGGTCTCCTAAGTCCACTGTTGTCTCATAGCGCTGCTGTTCAAATGCAGTTACAAAGCCTGTGTCAGTGACTCTGTAAGGAAGAGAAGAACAGCTGAAGCCACGCCTCGCAACATAATGAATACATTACTGCAGAAAGCTCCGAGGCCCGAGGTCAACCGCTCTAAACTAGCTCCATTCATACACAAAACCATTAGCACTTCAGAGTGCGGCGACGGCCCTGCCTGCTCCAGCCTCCGCGCTCCCAGCAGGTAATTGCAATTTAATACATCCTGTTGGAGGGAAGGGCAGGACTGATGAATAAAACCTATACTGTCAACACCTAAAGCCACGCGACGTCTCCATCCTCAGCGACCCGCCGTATTCTTTTACGGCTTTATTGGGCTGATGAACCAGAGTACAATGGCCGACTTCTAATGAAGGAACGCAGCTTCGCACATTACTGCAGATATCAGGGTAAAAACCAGCAGAGGAGGAAGAGCAGAGCGGACGAAGGTTACACACAGCCAGGCACTGACCGTTACGCCATTAGGTTGCAATTAGTAATTTTAATGAGTTGGGAGGTACACATTTGCATATATATAGCTATATTAGGCATCTACAGGGCAGAGCTTCTGAGGAACAGGCACAGTTATTTATGTCCAGTGCTCGGATATATCTTAGAAACTTCTTTCAAAATGTTTACGTGAAAGAAAGTAACACTTGCAGCATCATCCTTTTAAATGCAAATCAACTAACTAACTAACTAAATAAATAAATAAATAAAACCTGCGTTTAGCAGGTTGAAGATTCTCCACAAGGGGGAGCTTTTCGCACTTTAGCGTCTTTTGTGCACTTTACTGAAAGGAAAGAAACTGGCACGAACCCACACCAGAAGGATCTTGTGAATACATGCATTTTTGTACAGACTTTTTTCACGTATATGACATAAAAGGGCTGAAATACATTGTATGAATGTACACAAACTGTGCAACATATCTGTCCATTAGAGTACAGACCACAGCAGAGACTGGGACTCGAGTTAGTGACACAATTGCACTTGATTTTTAGGTTGACTCAGACATTAAAGACTCGTGGAATCTCAGGCTGGGAATAAATGAACAAAAGCAATAAGAATGTTCAGCCTTAATGCAGTTAATCAGTAAAACCTTTCCGACCCTATTTAATCTGTCTATAAAGCAAACCGATAATTAGTTGAGACATAAAAATGAGTCCTGCAGTATTATAGCACCGAGTTCTGGTCTCAGACGTTACGTCTGTTGTCTCAGACTTGTACGCATTTGTACTCTGACTTTTATTTTGACTGGAAGCTGTTGAACACTAGCACAGCAAGCCCTGAAGGGTGAGATGAAACAAAAAATTCAAAGTGCATTCCAGAGTCTGAGCTCCAATTTATTTATTTTTTTCTGCCTGTATAAAAGCAGCCGAATATTTCTAGCATCACTTGTGGAATTTCAGCCATCAAAAAACAAAACAAAACAAAACAAAAAAAACAAAAACAAGCAAGCAAACAAAGAAAAAAACTTCTCCCAGACAATTTCTTTCCAGTGCTGCATGAAAAATAATATTTCATGCTACACCAGATTTGGCCAGCGGGTGGTAACTCTTTTTTACCCCCTTACTCTTTGGGGACCAGGTGGGAAAAAATACTTAGCCATATTTTATTTGTTAAATATCAGCTAGTGTTTTTTTTTTATCCTCTCATATTATTAACCTCGATATCTGCCTTCCTCACCTCTCGCTCACTGTTCACCTCAAACTCAGCCTCACAGCTGACCGGGGGTCAGGAGTTATGAGGCTGCTGCAGTTCTGAATCCTGATAGGCCGAATCATTTAGCGCTTTAAAAGCAGAGAGGTTCCTCTGCAGAACGCTGCTGCTAAGGACGCTGTAAAGGACGAGTTCTACATACCAACGGTCCTTTAAATGAGACACACCGTCTGTTCCGAGACGTTTTCTTAAGCAGCCTCGTTGTTTCTCTGCTCTGTGTTGAGGATGCAGGTTTGCCCAGCGCAGGCCTCGAGTCTGCGGCCTTCTCAGAGCTGGTTAAAGGGCAGGAGCGTTTATAATGAGGTCCTGAGACGCGGGCCTGTGAGGGATATGGCGGATCTGTCCGAGAGCGAGAGATTAAGACCCAGATGAAGAAGGGAAGGGGTGACAGAACGAGGGCTTCAGCCAATCTCTCCATATTGATTACATCTGCAGCAAATTCGTTTGGAGCTGAAGATCAGCGGGAAGCAATCCGTCAGTGGCCAGCCGAGAGAAGACCACCTCTTATCAGGGTGTGTGTGTTAGTGTGGGGGTTAAATGGAGAGACCACCCTGTGAAAGCCCCGGTACGACCATAATCATGCCACTACTTCCTTCTGTGATTTGGCATTTGGCTCTGGACAATACAGTCTCAGCTTAGAGGAAAAAAGGAGGAGAGGGACAGAGATGGGGAGGGAGAGAGAGAGAGAGAGAGAGAGAGAGAGAGAGAGAGAGAGAGATAAAAAAGGGGAGGGCCAAGGGAGCATAACAGCAAAAGAAAAGCAAACTGAAAGAAGGATTATTGGAAAGAAGACAGAGCAGGGTAAAAGATAAAGAGGTAAAAACATAGAAAAGAAGTGGGATAGAAAGAAAGGGAAAGAGAATGAAAGAGGAAATGGGAGAAAGGGAGAAAGGGGAAAGAGAGAGAAATAAAAGTCAGAAAATGAGAAACAGAGAGGAAGAGAAAAGAATGCATACAAAAAGAGAAAAAGAAAGGGAGGGAATCTAAAAAAAGGAGAGCAATGAAGAGTAAAAGACAAGAAGAGCGAGATATAAAAGAAGTAAAAAGAGGAGGAGCAGAAAGAGAGAGAGAGAAGGATGAGGAGGAGCAGAGAAACAGAAAGTGGGACAGAAAAACGTTGGGAGAACACGAAATAGAAAGAAAGAGGAGAGGGAAATTTAGACAAATGAATAGAGAAAGAAAGAATGAAAGATGGGAGAAAGGTGAGAGAAAGAGAGATAAAAATGAAGAATGTGAGAAACAGAGAGAGGAAGAGAAAGGAGTGCATACAAAAAGAAAAAAGAAAAA
Source organism: Colossoma macropomum (assembly GCF_904425465.1). Classification (NCBI taxonomy): domain Eukaryota; kingdom Metazoa; phylum Chordata; class Actinopteri; order Characiformes; family Serrasalmidae; genus Colossoma; species Colossoma macropomum. The sequence continues at coordinate 156,204 of NW_023494788.1, forward strand.
GAAAGAGAGGGAAAGTCTGAAAGAAGAGAGATAGAGATAAAGAAAGGGAGAAATAAAAGAAGTAAAAAGACAAAAGGAAGAAAGAAACAGACGAAAGGAGAAAGAAATGTATACAAAGAAAAAAGAGAAAAAGAAAGAGAAGAAGAGAGACAGATTAAAAGAAAGAAAGACAGATTTTAAAGCAGTTAAAAGATGGAGGAGCAGACAGAGAGATAAAAGGAGGAGGAGGAGCGGAGAAACAGAAAGGGGGAGAGATAAAGGTAGGAAAAAGTGAAAAAGAAAGAGATGAGAGGAAAATTTAGACAAAGGGAGGAAGAAGAAATGAAGAAAGGAAGAATAAGAAAAGAGAGTGAATGCGAGAAGGGATGCAAAGAGATGGATTAAAAGAAAGAGAGACAAGAGAGATAAAAAAGGAGGAGCAGAGTGACAGAGAAGTACAGGTAAAGGCAGAGAAGGAGAGAAAGAGAGAGGGGAGAAGGAAAAGTAGACAAAGGGAGAAGAAAATCAGAAAGAGAGAGGGAATGTGAGGAAGAAAACATGAAGAGTGAGAAAGAGAGAGAGAGAGAGATACAGAGAGAGAGAGAAAAGCAGAGCGACCTCCAGCAGGGGACAGACTGACCTGTGGCTAAACTGACGCTGGTCATAAATATCAGATGTGGATTAGCGTGTTTTGCTATGAGCCGCTCTGCTGAACAGCGCCGCTCAATCCTCCATCCACCGCCAGCAAACCGCAACGGCGGACCTCAAACAGAGCCTCGGCCCCGCGGCGCACACTCGCGCTAACATGACGTACGGAGCAGAAATCAGCAGCACCGAGCTGACGCACCGCTATCCCTGTCAGAGCACCATGAAAAACTAGCGTTTCAGGAGTTTCTCTGCTGTAAATGTTCCAGAAATTGCCACTAGATGTTCTTCTCTGACCTTGATCTCCGACTTCTGTGCTAACGCTTGTGGCTGTAATGCTCTCTGGGCTATTTTTGAGCACATAAAACAAAGGTTGGTCCTCTGAAGGGCAAGAATACGAGCACAAATTGCACTTATTTTGAGTCAAGTCCCTGATTTAAATGAAGCAAAGCAAAATTTTATATAATTATAATACAAAAGCAACAGAAAGCTCTCCAGCATTGGGCGAATTCATCTTAATTGGAGTCTTTCTTATATTTCCCATTTTGAGATGGTTGTGCACTTATTATAAGATTATCTAGCTCATTTTGACATTAGTTACTTATTTTAGGTAATTTTATTATGTAAAATTCTCACTATACTGGCAGATAATTTCGCTGGTTTCAAGTACATTTCTTACAACAAGCACAAATATCTGCTAGTATAATAATTATATTATATAAATTTACTTAATAAACCTGAAACAATCTCAAATTAAGCTCACAGCAATCTCAATAGGAGAAATATTAGATTTTTGGACTAGATTTCAGCTAATTTTACTTGACAAGATATTATTTTTTGCAGTGGATAAGCTGGAGATCCAAAATTGATCATCCAACATCAGTACCTGACCTCACCAATGCTCAATCAAATCCTCACAGCAATGTTAGAACATCTAGTGTAAAGCCTTCACAGAAGAGTAGATGCTGTTACTGCAGTCAAGCAGGACGAACTCCCCATTAATACCGTCATTTCAGAAGAAACAGGTGTGTTCAAACTTTTAGACATAAGCTTGGTTGATGAGCGCTACAGCGCCCTCTTGCTGCAATGCTCAGAAAACAGCTTGTGCATGCAAGAATTAACACAGTGAAATCTGTGTAATTGATTTTGCATAGCTGGGTTGTGTTTGCATACTTGTATGTAGCGTTTCTGGCCATAGTTTTCTCACATGGACGTCAGTGAGTACGTTTACATGCACCTAATAATCCAATAACTGCAGAAAATCAGATTTGGTCAGTAATCCGATCAACGTGTTTGCATGTACTTGAGTAATCAGATAATGGGGAAACTCCAGGTCTACATGAGTCAGGCAGTAATCAGATTTCTGCTTTACAACCAGCCAATAAACTCACAGAAGAAGACGCGACGTAAACGTAACATAAACCTCAAACTTCATGAACTTTACCTGAAAATAAGAACATACATCATCTAGAAGATGAAGAATATTTAAATCCTATCATTTCAGCATGTATTTGGTTTCAGCGTCGCTCCAAAAGTGTTTTGCGAGGCGATGCCGCTCGCTTATTTCCGCTACCGCCGTCTGTTTTCGCACATGCTCAGACTGAGAAATCCGAAAGAAATCAGAGTAAGAGTCTACATGCACTGGGAACCTGATTATTAAGCTAAAATCTAGTTTTTTTTATCAGATTTCTTAGTCAGATTTCTAGACCTTACTCTAAGAAATCGGAGTCTGCTGTTTACATGTCCATTTGCATAATCAGATAACTGAAGATTTCTGATTATGGTCAGATTATTGAGTGCATGTAAACACACTCACTGATCCAGGACTGGCTGTAACTGTTCTGTCAGAGATGTGTTCCAGTGTCTGGAAGGTTGTTGGTTTGAGTCCCAGGTCTGGCAGGGAAACGAAACGGGCTGACCCGTTCAGTTGCCTGTGGAGAACTGCCTTCAGCATCATGTTCTACTGCGGCTAGCCTCCTGAGCACCACCCCAACCCCCCCCGAACATCCAGACCCTGTTTTTTTTCTCCTATAGTTTGTAATTGTTTTCAGTGTGAATGTAATTAGTGCATGACTCTAGTGGTGTACATGCAGGGACGTGGGGGTGCTGAGCACATCCGGATTTCAGGGTTGCAACTGTTAAAATAATAATAACAATAATTATAAACTTATAAACATAATAATTTGAGCCTATTGTAGAGCCACATGTGCTTGTTTGAGAGTGAAGTTTGTAGTGAATGCTGTATTCTCAGCACAGTGAGCTGAAAACTGGCTGCTTTAGGGTGCGTCACTCAAACACACGCAGGTTGAGGTGCAAAGAGAGCCAGTCTATGCAGTTCTGAGTCCCAAAGCAGCCTAATATTGTTTTCCAACTTACAAAGAACGATCTAATATATTAATGAAGTATTTATCAACCATTATCTCTCCTGCTTGGTGTGCGATTGAGTGTAAAATCTCACCGTGTGACTGTGAGTGTCACATAATCAGTTACTGTGCCACATATCAACGATCTGATTGTTCACCACTCAGTTAATTTGCATAAAGTATGTCAAGAACAGAGCAGAGTAATAATGTGTGTCAGTGGTTTGATGTGTCAGTTAGATACATTGTCTTCTCTCACCTCATTATAGCACCGTATGACACGTTCTGTTTGATGTAAACAAGAAAAAATAAATAAAGAAATAAAATCAAATGTAAAAAGGCAAATCATCATCGGTGATGCCACATATACACCGCTTAAAATTTCAGTACCCCCAACTGTGCAGGTACTGTGCTGGTACAAACAATGCAAATTTACCCCTTAAAGGTACAACAGAGGTCTTCAGGTCCAACTGTATACCTTAAATACATTTTTTTTTCTCCGGAAAAAGTGTGTATTTTCAAAGCCAAATGTTTTAACCCTTGTGTGGTGTTGATGTGTTTGTTACTCAGTGGTCTGGTGACCCACCACATTATTGTTTATTTAAATCAATACAGCCATAACAGTTTATGTAAAACTACCAGATGTTTCAAATATCGCCATGTCCAGTGTAGGGTTCTCCTTTAGCAGCTGTAGCCAGTCAGCAGCCTGTCCATGTTGTCCTCCCTCACACACACACACACACACACACACACACTAAAAGCAGGCTATGTAGTAGGAGAACAGAGTGAAGGACACAGCACCTCCACACTTTTACTCCCGTGGGTTCACCCAACACCACATGTGTAATATAAATGTGTGGGGGGTGAACAGAGTGAAGACACTGAAAATGGGTTATTTTATATGTTCTTCACAGAAAATGAGCAAAGGCCAAGAAATCTGATGTTGAAATAATAATAAATCATTTTTTTATTTTGATAAACACTGAAATTGGGTCTCACAGACCTGAACACCACATAAAGGTTAAAAACAATGATAAAATATAAAGTCTGGAGTCAAGGCAGGCTGTGTGGAGTCTGCAATATAACTGCAATGGATTATGATATAATTATGTTCCCCAACTGAAGGTACTTTAGATGTACACTTAAAAAATGGCAGGAGAGTATTTTGCACATGACTGAGCTGTTGGCCATTCATGCTAAGGATGTCACATCGTATATAAAAGGACTTTTGGTAGCACTTTCTATGAATGTCATCTTTGTAAGCATCTATAAATGCATTTATAACATGTTATAATGCATTCATAAGGCATTATGAACATGATTATAAACATTTATAAAAATGAATTACACATTATAGCCATGTTTATTATACATTATGAATTGTTAATATAATGCATTATAAGAAGTGTTGATAACATGTTATACTGTCAGTGCCCAAGAAGTCAGTCCCAGCTTGGAGAGCGTAAAGTAAAGACAAATACCAAGCTAACGGTGGTGAACATTACCTTTCCCACATTGGGTAAAACACTGATGGCAGCTCTAGTTTAAACTCTGACATTTGAAGCCTGTAATGTGCTTTACTGTGAATGTTTTAGTGTTTCAGTAAATCCTTCAGTAAATACTTCAACTTGAAGCCTCACTCTGAACACTGGAGGAGGCTTTAGTACAGTACGCTTCACTTTACTTAGAGCGGACAAATACGACTTATGAGCTCTTATACTTTGTTATGATCAGTACTTATAATGTATTATGTTAAGAATTCATAATGCATAATAAACATGGCTATAATGTGTAATGCATTTTAATAAATATTTATAGCTATGTTTATAATGCCTTATGAATGCATTATAACATGTTATGAATGTGTTTATAGATGCTTACATTCATAGAAAGTGAGAGTTTTTTGGAAAAGGTCAATGTGTTCATCCTCATAAAATAAGTTTGGCAACAACAAATCCTGAATATTACCTGCACAGGTATCCAAATAATGTGGTCCTTAGTGTGAAAACTCTGTGAATTTGCCTCAAAGTGGTGATGCAACATAAAACCATCCCGAAATTTCAAAAAGTAGGGTAGCATTACACTGGAGCTTCTCAAGGGTGCTCGACTCCCTTTACATTGTAGTGAGCCGAAGGCGTGCTCAAGGGCAGAATGCTAGTAGCCAAAAGATGGACATGTGAGTCCTTGAGGAGAACCACAACATGAATTGAAGTGGATTAAACCACTGGATTAAAGCCTTTTGCACCACAATACTACACTGATGTACTGATGTAAGTTAAAGTCATAGCAGGTGTTAGTCTTTTAAGAGAGCTCTGACTCAGTCAATTGCATAGGTACATAATGAATTATGTTTAGATTCGAATCAACATGCAGCACAATATTAACTTTTTATTCAATTTAAGTCATAATAAAATATATCATCAAACACTTATGAACACAAATGTGGTATAGAATGAAAGAACAAGCTTCTGGAGAGCACCTGTTATAGCTGTACTGACCATTTAAGTTCGCCAAGGTGGCTAGTAAAGAAAGAGGGACTCAATTAAATGGCACACCAGTATCGGCCACTAATGCAGTGTCATTGGACAGCTCAACACGCTTGGAGGAGAATGCTAACTGCTAATTCTTTCAGCTAACAGACACCTACGTTGGCTAGCATCACACAGTGATGGGGGAGAGGGTGGACCACCCTACTCATCCAGAGAGAAAGAAACAATTATTATGTCTTGGACACCCAGATACATGTGGCAGTGGCATCCCCAGGGGTCGAACCCACAACCTCCTGGGTTATTGTTTTTTCTGTATCACCTTGACTTCTAATGACTTACCATGAAGTTTGATCCAATCAGTAGCACAAAGTCTACAGTCAGTTATCGGCCAATAAAAGCCAAAAGTGCTAAAGCTAGTGTTTGTTAAAAAGCTCTCACACTCCCTCTCTCCTGGCTTTCACCACACCCTTAACGCCACATGGCAATTTCAGAGCAGCGCATGAAGATCTAAAGCTTTGGTGTAATTCGAAGTGGCAGATGATAAAGTTGGAGTTTCATCAGGACATCCAGCACCGCAGCACCGAGACTGAAACGGGGGGATTAATGGAGCAGGGCAGAAATATGAATCTGTCATCGGTCCAGCAGATCTGTCCCGTGTCCTGCTCCGTCATCTTCTCTAATAAGGATTAATTTCCTGCCGCGTTTACACCTGTAGCTAATGGGACGGGCCCGGCCGCAAGGTGCACTCCAATCAGCTCTCTCAGCAGAGCTGAAGCTCCTGCCGCTTCCTCCAGAAGGTCATCTGTCTCTGAGATGGCCATCAGCTTTTGAAAAATTCTGATAGATTGAAGGGAGTAAAGAAAGAGCTTCATATAAATGCAGATTTTTCGTTATTGATACTAAGTGTCCCATTCAAGTGCGGATACCAAATCAATGGAAGGGGATGGAGAGTTGGACGTTTAGTGTAATGTCCACATTTTCCTCCCTGTGTCTTTGTCCTGGTCATCATCAGAGATATGTATAAATCAGGGGTCGCAACCCAAATGTTAAGAAGTGCCATTTTGTCCTTTCAACGAAAAATCAAACCACATTGGGAGCCACATTTAATGTCCATTTTACCGTCTTGGCTGTAAATCTGTCTCAGTGTGTGCTGATGTACTAGTGTAAAAATATAATATAAACAAAACCACAGACTTACTTAGCTCTACTTTAAACTTTAGCTCAGCTATAGCCGCTTTTCTCACATCTCTGCCAGGAAACTTTCCCGCAAAAGTTGAACAGTTTCTTGTAAAATGTCTCTCAACATTTGACTTTTTACGAAGCTGAAGTTGCTTCTCATTCGCCAGCTTCTTGTTCGAATTTTCACGTTCCACCTTAAAAGGTGCCTGAGGTGCCAGCATGTAACTGCTGCACCATTTAAGGTGGAATGGGAGAGTTCGAACAAGAAGCTGGCGAATGAGAAACTGACTTCAGCTTTGCAACTTTAGTGTTTGACAGTTTCTCATTGCAGATTAAACGTATCAGGAAACCAGCTGGAGTGATTATAAACACAAATAAGTCTGTTCATCTCCAAATTATCGACATTTTAAATCTCTCTTCTTTGCCTTTTCGTTAGTAGCTAGCTAGACAAGATTGTTGTCTGTGTTGCTATGGTGACCAGCAGTCTGCATACCAATCTCTAGTGTTAAATGGTGAATTAGCAGCGTTTAAGACCATCCATTGTTGGAACTGTGTGTTAGAAGGTTCAGCAAAGTGTTATGCTATAGCAAAAGAGGATTATTTTATTTTTACCTAAACATTTCATTCTGCTGTGGAGCCGCAACAGGGCAGTGAAAGAGCGGCAGCTCCGGAGCCGCACGCATGTTGCCGACCCCTGGTATAAAGGCTTTGAATACGAGGCAGATATTTCTGATGTTTGTTTTGTTTGTGCATTATATCTTGTTCAAGTAAACGCATGAACATCAATATACTTCATATTCAGTTGCCTTTTCCTGTTACTCTGATGAAATAAGCGTTTCCATAGCGATGTGAGTCGCACTCTGAATATGTGCACTAGAGCTTGAAATATGTATCAGGTTCAGTAGAGAGTCATTCAGACGTCATTTCCCAAATGTGTGTTGGGTTCAAATTGGGTTCAGCTCACGTCAAACTTTTTACAGGTTTGATCCTGATTTAGTTCATTCATGGCAAGTTTATTCAGGTAAAAACACCTTAAAATGATATTCAAATGCAATGCCTGATTAATAGATTTGTTAAAGTGAACAGCTGATTAATTTATTAAATCATAACATTTAAGATTATTTAAATTTTATTTCTCTGTGGTGTAATAACAGCTGTTAATGTTGCTATGGGGTGATTTAAGCTGCACTATAGTGTCACATTTTTTTTTCTGACACTTTGAATGATGACAAACTGTTGAAAATGATCTGGTTTAAAAATAAAATAAAATAAAATGAAACTTTGTCATGTTAAAACTTTGATAAATGGATGAAACTTTGTTGGGCTCGCGTTAAATTTGGTCTCTAAGTTCCATCTGTTTGGGAGGGGCCTCAATTCAACTATGCACTTTTGTTCTTCAATAATGTTGATGGAAATCATATTTGAACAGAAATGTTTACGATTCATTGGATTTTTGTCTTTTTAGTTGAGCGAGCATGCCAAGTCAAAACTGTTCTCATGGTGTTTAAATGCTGTTCGTTGTGTCAGTTTCCTTTCACCCCTCATTGCTCACTAGCAGCTCAACACAGAGAGTCTTTGTTTATCTGATAACAGTTACAGGGAAAACATGTTTTATTTGATTACATAATAAGTAGAAATTTCTGTGTCTATGTCCATTCCATTGGTGGAATGGCCACTAGGAGGCGACAGAGAGAGGTTAAAATTCCAGTGTGCAAACCCTCATTCAGAAACTACCATAGTGCATCCAACAATAAAGGCAGCCTGGAGCTTCTTTTATACAGTGATAGGAAACACAGTAGCTTACAGGAAGCTCCAGTTTCACACACTGATCCATTTTACTGACCAACATGGACATGTACACTCACCAACTATGTTGGGGGCAGATTTTAATCAGCTAAAGGAGACAAAGACTTAGAGAGAATTATGGACGGTACAAGTGGGGTTAACAGGAGCTTTCACAGAAGAATATCTATTTAAGTGTGCAGAAGGAAGGAAAACACACTAATGGTGAACAGCTTAGTATTTCGAGCACAGTTTCACTTCTTCCGTGAAGAGAAAAGGAAAAAGCACTGCACATTTATATGTTGTTGCCCATGGTGGGGATTTATGAATCATCACTTCAGAGACAATCATGAAAACTGGCCTACGGTGACAAAATGTTACACAGAGTCTCTTATAAGAGAGACAGATTTCTTAATGCTGCTTAAGCCTGCAAGTCCAACAGTCACTCCTACAGTATACATGTTCAAAACTGGTGCATGTTTATTAACCTATTCACGTCACAGAGAACCCTCTATCTGCTCTCCCCGGCCACTTTATCAGAAACTCCATCTTGCTGTTGTACAGTTAGAGACTGTAGCTCATCTGTTGATGCATATATTGTGTTTAACGTCCTCCATCAATGGTCAGTTTTTGACCACCAGTTAGTGAAAGTACAAGTCACTTGATTGTCATAAAGTGGCCATTTATTGGAAGGACAAGGAAGGTGTTTCTAATAAAGTGGCCAGTTCTTGGAAGGACAAGGTAGGTGTTTCTAACAAAGTGGACAGTTAGTAGACATACAAGATAGGTGTTTCTAATAAAGTGGCCAGTGAGTGGAAGTACAAGGTAGGTGTTTCTAATAAAGTGGCCACTTAGTGGAAGCACAAGGTAGGTGTTTCTAATAACGTGGCCAGTTATTGGAAGGACAAGGTAGGTGTTTCTAATAAATTGGCCAGGTAGCAGAAGCACAATGTACGTGTTTCTAACAAAGTGGTCAGTTAATGGAAGCACAAGGTATGTGTTTCTAATAAAGTGGCCAATTAATTGAAGCTCAAGGTAGGGGTTTCTAATAAAGTGGCCAGAGAGTGCAAGGAGAAGGTGGGTGTTTCTACTAAAGTGGCTAGTGAGTGGAAGCACAAGGTAGGTGTTTCTAATAAAGTGGCCGGTTAGCGGAAGTACAAGGTGGGTGTTTCTACTAAAGTGGCCAGTGAGTGGAAGTACAGGGTAGGTGTTTCTAATAAAGACTTCTAAAAATGCAAAAGTCTCCAACCACTGCACTGGGAACCACGGCTATAGATCCACTGACAGGCATTATACATCTGACATCTATTAATGCAGCTGTATTAACCACCGTGAGCAAAATGTGTTACTTGGGAGTTGTTATTGAATTTACTGCGAGAGTGAATGATGATATCTGTGGCAATAACCACACACGGCGCCTTTCACAACGACGGCTATTCCTCATCAGTCCAGCTTCGTGTGGTTTTGGGCCACAGTGTGATTTATATTTCTATAAAGACGTGAGGGGGAGAAAAGCGCCCGTAGAAACGAGCGAGCTGAGCGCTGTCTACATTTTCTCTTGCTCTTTGTGCTCGCAGCAAAAACAGGGGAAAATAGGGACATAGCTCAAAGGCTGATGGGTTTCTATTGGAGTTTCTAGAGGTGAATAAGTTTGTAAAAAGCCCTCGAGAACACACACTTCGGCCCCGTTGCTGCAGCACTCTGAGGCGTCTCTGATCTCCAGCTAAAATACTTTGCTGCACTGCTTTTTACAGCAGCATTAAACATCCGCTCGTCATATCTGCAGACTTTATTAAGAAGGATCAGGCGTACCTGCACTGAGTGATTACACTACACAGTATATATGAACAGCCTTTATTATTCATCTTTCACTGTAATGTAGCTTTTATTATGGGATTTCTGAGTGTGTTCATATGTATAGTGCAGTTCTCTTTGTCTGGACCAGCTGTAGATGCATTGCTGACACATTTTAGTTCATTGCATTTTAATTTAAATCGTATGGATTTTTATATGACAGTGCCAAACAGGCAATACAATCAAATAAATCAATGTTAAACAAATAATCTCATTTATTATTGATAAAAATAACAATAAACAAGTCTTCAGCCTATAAAACCAAAACTACAGTCATAGGCAAAATTTGGTGACCCAGCCTAATTCCAAGTTTTGTTTTGTTGTTTTGTTGTTCCATGATTTGAAACTAAGTTAATACATCCTCTAAAGAAAACACATTTTAATGCACAGTTACTGCTCATTTGCTGAATTTAACATACTGCACTCTCAGAAATAAAGGTACTAAACTGTCACTGGGGCAGTTCCCCTGTGGTCACTGGGGTGGGACCCTCAAGGCTCCATCTCAGTACCTTTAGTCAGGGAACATAACTGAACCATAATCCACTGAAATGATATGTTCTAAGCTGTACTGACTCCACACACCCCGTCTCGTCTCCAGGCTTTTATTTTACTGTTCTGTTTAAAACATTCGGTTATGAAAAGGTACAAATACGAACTTTTCACCTGGAAAAACTTATTTAAGGTTCACAATCAGACCTTAAAACCACTGTTGAACCTTTGAGGGAACATTTACACTGTTTGTACCTTGATGAACGAAAATCGTCCCTACACAGAACTTTTATTTCTAACAGTGTTGAAAGAAAAATAAATGTGGCCTGTGCAAAAGGTTTATTAATTTTTTTTTTTTCAATACATTAAATTCATCAATTAAATATAACGTGCATAAAATTCGTAGAAAAATGTCATATTTTCGTTTGTCCTCTGTATGGGATGCGTTAGCTTATTTTCACTTAGAAAAAACAACAAAACAGGTAATTTGCAAACTTTTGCATACAAATTTATATGGTTTTGTAATAAAAAGCTCATGAATAGATGATAAAATGCTCCCTAACAGAGCGATCAGACCAGAGTTCGGTTCAGTTAGACCAAATCTGCCAAATGTAAACATGTGTAGACCTGTATTATTATGATTATTATTAAAATGATTATTATTATTTGCATCGAATTCATGGAGTCACAAGTTCAATCTTGTACAATGTTGATAAAGGTGTTCTATTCTATTCTATTCTATCCTACGCTATTCTCATTTTAGGCTACCCGCTATTCACCCTATGCAGTTAAATAAATAAATATCCTAATCTATTCCCGCAGTACCACAGAGAGGTAAGACATTTCACCTCACTGGCTATATTTCCAGTTAAAAAAATAAATAAAGACAGAAAGGAAACTGCCCTGGGGAGCTCCTGCTGTACTCAGGTCAGTTCTTTAAAGGAAATGGCTCATCAGTGAGAGCTAAATGGCTGCAGAGGAAAGTCAGGCGGTGGTGTTTCGGGCCCTGGGGTTTGCCTCGGGGCAGACAGAGCGAAACACTGCGGCTGAGTGAAACGGACTGGGAGGGAACAACGTGACATTTTTAGTGCGGCTCATAGCTGCGAACTACTTCTGCATTTTAAAGGCATTCGTCTGAGGGTTTTTAGGCCTTCAGGAACGAGGCACGTGTTGGAGTAAAACTCTGAGTCATTTAAAACACGAAAGCGATCGGAGACGATTAAACTATCAGCCATCGCAGTTTAAACTGAACCCAATCCAATTCGTATCCCAAATTTCACAGCAAATTGCCCGGTGCTTTCTGACAACGGCAAATGGTCTATAAATCTTTATTGCTTTCCACCTCTCTGATCTCACAGGAAGAAAAAAAAAATCCTTTTGTTTAATGTTCTTTGAAAGAAAAGTACTCTGTCAAAACAGATGAGAAAAGTGCGTGTTCGCTTTCATTCTCTCTCTTTTTTTTTCCTCCCTCTCAGCCTTTGATTGACCGTTAGGGAATAAAATAAATCCTCTTTTATCAGAGGACCTGAGCTGGTGAGAAGAAAAGGCCGCAGTAGCTGTAATAAAGATCGGACAGTAAAACTAAGCTTTTCTCTCAAATGTCTGGGGATGGGTATCTCACCTGCCTCAGCGTACCGTCTTTTTTTACTCCTTGTACCAGTAAAACTGTTAGCTGGTGATATAGCGTATCACCCGTGCTGTAGATTTTACTCTGCGCATTCTCCAGTGTCCACTCACAATCCTATTGGGTTCCCTAGTGGGCACTTATCCTCACTTAATGCCATCCTCCTTTTCAAACCGGAGAAAAATATCACACAAAAAAAGAACAAACTGGCTTCGGATTTAACCTTTGAGAAAGCTAAATATGTTCATTGAGCACGTTCATCAGTGGGAGCCCTCAGGGCCTTCTAGGCCTTCAGAAAAGGCCTAATGATTTCTGGAGACTAAAAAATACATGTTTGTAGTATTCAGTTCATTTGTATCTAATAGAATCATTATGCTTGTTGTATCTAAACTCTGCATCTTAAGCCGGGGGTCACACTACGCGACTTTTACCCCGATTTTAGCCCTGATTCTCAGTCTAGCCGAGTCTGTGCTGGTCGGTGTCGACGGTCAGAGAGAGTCGAGTTGTGCGTGAGGGACACAGACTTGGATTGTTGGGCTCCCTATCGCATTTCAGATCAGTTGGACTTTATCAAATGTTTCATTTTTTGAACCCGACTTTGAGCGAAATCTAGTGTACACAGATCAATGACTCGATCTGCATGGATTCCTGCAACAGCCAATAAAAAAAAAGAGCACAAAAGAAGAAAAATGGCAAAAAGTCTCTCATGTGTGGAGCGAAGCTTTTTAATGAGCTGAGTTTAAGGCACATCCGAGTTTACGTACATTTAAAACTCCAAAAAATACCAAACTGATAACGTTTAAATCTTTGATCCTCACTTAAACATGTTTACCTGCTGCTTCTTTACCGTTTCAGTGCAAACGGCAGAGAAAACAGCAGCAGCAGCTCCATGTTTGCTTGTTTGCGTCTCCTAATAATGGGAGCGCGCAAGAGTTAGTGAGAGTTCAGTGAGCTCCGTTCGGTTCAGAAGCAGCCTAAAAGTTGAGTAGTGTATCGTTTAGTGTGTGATCCCCAATATTTCAGTCTCCCAAAAAAAATCTGCAAAAAGTGTGAGATGCCATCTTCATAATCTGTTAAGACTTCAGGCCTAGGACTGTTAAGCCTCCTCAGCCAGGGATTGGGTCAAACTGTAAAAACCTTGTTAAGTAATTCAAACTGTAAAAAACTTGTAATTAGTAATTAACAAGGTTAACTACTTGCTTGTTAATTCTCTTCTTACTTATCTTCTTACTTATTTCTTTTCTTGAGTGTCTTGCCCTCCCTTTGCTGCTGTAACACTGTGAATTTCCCTGTTGTGGGTCTAATAAAGGATTATCTTATCTTCTCTTAAAGTCATGCAGTGTACTCCAGGCTTTGGTAAAATCTTATGTCATTGATTAGAAACAAAAGAATACACCTACAGAAAAACTGACCAATCAAGACTATTTTCTCTGTGGTGTCTCAGTAGATACAGCCAAGCTGCTCTCCCATTGGTTAGGACTTCAGGATCTGGACTGAAGGCCTTACATGTTAGATGAACTACCAACATAATCAGGACGTGACAGATGATTCGACCAGGTTTGACTTACAGTGGGACCGATTTTACAACAAAAACATCACTCTGAACTTCTGTGAAGCGGTTTTTGACCTAAGCTAAGGTTACCTTCTGGTGCTAACAAGGTCTATGAAGTGGCTAACCCTGTAGCATGCTAAGCTAAAGCTACTTGCTGCTTGGACAGCTCTACACCATATTTGACATATGATCATTAGATAGATGATATCACTTATTTAGCTCACTGTTAGTTACACAGTAAACGTCTCGCACAGTAAGTCAGCTATGTTAGTTACTCTGTAGCAGTAAGTTTCTACTTGAGATGTTGTAATCCTCTCGTTAGCATAATTTTGTACACTATATGAACAAAAGTATTGGGACACCTACACATCACACCTACAGGGAGCTTTTATGACACCTCATTCTAAATCCATGGGCATTAATATGGAGTTGATCCCCCCTTTTCAGCTGTAACAGCGTCCTCTGAGGCATTCACCAAACCCAGACTTGTCCATCAGACTGCCAGATAGAGAAGCTGATTCGTCAGTCTACAGAATACGTTTCCATTGCTCCAGAGTCCAGTGGTGGCACTTTACACCACTCCATCTGACGCTTGGCATTGCGTATAGTGATCTTAGGCTTCTGTGCAGCTGCTTGGCCATAGAAACCCATTTCGTGAAGCTCCTAATGAGCTGTTCTTCTGCTGATGTTGCTTCCAGAGACAGTTTGGAACTCTTTAGTGATTCAACAGAGGATAAGCACTGTGCACTTCAGCTCTCGGCAGCCCCACTCTGAGTTTGAGTGGTCTACCGCTTCGTGGCTGAGCTGTTTTTGTTCCAATGTGTTTCCATTTCAAAATAATAGCACTTACAGTTGTCTAGGGCAGATCTAGCAGGACGGAAATTTCAGAAACTGACTTGTGGCAGAGGCAGCATCCTATGACAGTTGAGACTGCAAGGCTATGTGCTGAATTTTATCCACTTGTTAGCAATGAATGAGGCTGAAACGCCACAAAACGCCACAAAACATTATTTTTATTTTTATTTTTGAGAAAGTCTGATTTTCCAAAGGAAATATATGTGAACTCTGTGTTATAGTTAGTGCTGGGGGTCTTTAATTTTAGGTTACTACAAATCAACAAAGAAAACACTCATTTTGAAAAGCTACGCGTTCAAACTTGCAGCATAAATCCAGCAGGAAGGGCATCAGCCTATCTCCAGGTGTTGTCTCACACTTTCATCCCCAGTTCATTGAGCCCCAGTACCCTGCTGCTTCGGGAGAGTGCAAGGCCAAGAAGAAGCTGCTCAACTTTGTGTCGTGACCCGCTGTTTCCCATTCCACTCCCACCAGTCCCTATCCGCAGTGCAAAATGACTAATCCAGACGCTTTACAAGCCACTCTTGTTCTTCGTCATAGCCACCAGCCACTGTTTGATTGTGTATCAGCTCTGCGGAAGAGCGGATATTGGCTTTGTTTGCCTGCAGCTCTGTTGTTTCTCATCTCTGTCCTTCCTTCCTTTTTTTTTCTCCAGCTTCAAGGAGATGCGAACAATTAATGATGTCTCAAAAAGACCTTTGGTCAAAACTGTGCTGCGTTTCTTGTATAAAATTAGCATGTTTCTGAGAGCTAGCGAGCAACAAGCCCTTCGCTTTTTTCCTTCTTTCTTCCTACATCTATGGCTCTTATCACTCACATCTGTGCTGGGAAAATAGATCAAAGCCTGGCTGGAATCAATAAAGGCCTCTTGGAAGTACAAAAGTAGCGCAAATTCGTTAGCACCGAAAGAGAATACAGACCCAAGGGCAGGGAGACTTAGTGTAAGAAACATTAGCGTTAGCATGTCTTCAGGCTTGGATATCATCACAATGATGCTTGGGAAGAAAGCTCAGGATGAGAGGGGCACATTCAGGATCCGAAGAAATGAAATACATGCAGATTTGAACCAATAAGGAAGCAGAACATGGCTCACAATGCGTGGATATACAAAAGCAAATGTGCGGAGATCACAAGGAGAGGGATTCATCTCAAAGCCATACGTAGGCACCGATAAATTAAGCCGATTTGACAAAGCCTGCTCATTTTCACATCCCCTAACACGGATAGATGGGGGAGGCGTGGCACATGCCCACGACGGCAGGGAGGAATAAATGTGGTGCCGTGGTTTACACATGGCATCGAGAGCGTGAGGATCATGAGGAGAGCAGAGGAGAGGAGGAAAGCTACCTTCAGGGAATAAAGCCTGCCAACCAGGCAATACTGTAAAATCCTAAAGACAGATAATTCTCAGATTAAGGCTGGATCAAGGCTGTATGGGAAACAATGGAGAGCCCATTGGCTTTGTCAATCAAAGACCTCCATAGACATGCTAATGTTCCTCAGCCTGCGCAGCTTCCAACACGGATGTTTACCCGTTACATTGCATGAACTTTTTTTAATTAAGACTGAACCAAGAGAAATTTAGGCCTAATGATTTCTGGGAACTAAAAATACAGATCTGGAAAATTTAGAATCATCATGCTGGTTGTATTTCATCTCTAGAGCTGTAGTAATAATCATATTCCATTGTTTAGTTTTGATTGGAAATAAAAGGATTAAAATATTTTAAAATGCCTGATCATAAGTGCACGGTTGGTTTTCCTTTTCTGTGATAACTATTTAGGCTACGTTTACACAGCAGGTAAAAGTGGCCCAAATCCGATCTTTTCCTTCATATGTGACACAGATGTGTGTCTGTGTGTCAGTGTGAACAGATAAACACACTGAATCTGACATTTTCAATTCCGATTTGAGACGCTTTCATATGTGGTGCTAAAATCCGATACGTAACCAATCTGCGGCAATGAGACTCAGTCTGAACAGCCAGATCGGAATTTATGCGACTTTTACGTCTGTCCAACTCGACATTCGTCATAATTTTGCGCTGCTGAGACTCAAACATTTAGGCTGATGTTTCTGTACCAAAACATTATAGAAGAGACCCATCAAACCGCTCCGTGTTCGACGAGGTTTCGAACGAAACGGCTGAAGGAGGAGCAGCCGGAGGAGACCGAGGCTGCAGCGTCAGAGTTGTGTCCGTGGCCGAATAACGCGCCCTTTTTACGGCGAACTCGAACACACTGTGGGTGATGAGTCCAGCTGTCAACCACTGGAACTTCATAATCGCTCCTGTGATGCTGGCGAAGACGAAACTGAACCCTCTGGAAGTGACTGGCGTTCACTGCCCGTCATGATTGTTTACCTCTGGACGAGCCACATGACTCTCTGTTCTCCTGTGCACGTGGGTCAGTTTAGGAGCTGATCTGTTCAGACTGATGTCGCATACAGATCACATTTAAAAGATAATCTGAACAGCCAAACAAAACAATCAGATTTGGTGTGAAAATCAGATTTGGGACACTTTTACTTGCTGTGTAAACATAGCCTTAGATACTGTCGCACTTCCCAGTTCTCATTCTGTTACAGACTCCACTTCCCAGAATCCCTCAGTTTGCCACATGACTCCACCAACCCAACGCAAGCCAACCAGGAGATCTCAGGTGCCTGAATGTTGATTACCATCACCTGTGTTTCCATGTGTGTAAGCCTGTCTGTGTGCACTGTGTCTTTGTGAAGTGTTGTCC
Organism: Colossoma macropomum; assembly: GCF_904425465.1. Taxonomy (NCBI): domain Eukaryota; kingdom Metazoa; phylum Chordata; class Actinopteri; order Characiformes; family Serrasalmidae; genus Colossoma; species Colossoma macropomum. The sequence goes on from NW_023494788.1 coordinate 173,756, forward strand.
CCGATCTGTCAGTGCATACTGAGCCGTTTTCAGGTTGATTGCTACCCTGTTTATGACCTTGCTTTGTTTTCCCATTACTAATTCTCAGATTTGTCCTTTTGGCTGTATGTTTGCTTTTTGGTTACGACCCTCGCTTGTTTTTCTGACTCCGTTACCATCTTCACCCATGCATTGTGTTTTGTTGATCTGGCTGCTGACCTGGTCTGGTGTTAACCCTGTTACTTCAGCTCTTTGTCCTATCAATAAACATTATGGTTTAACTTTTATCTGTCAGTGTCTAATTCGTCAACCCATTCGGCAACCGAGTAAGCTTCACTATATTGAATAGGGCTTCGGGAGCTGGTTTGAAGGCCTTACGTGTTAGATTAACTATCAACATAGTTAGGAAGTGACAGAGGAATCGATCAATCATGTTTTTGTTTGAGAAAGAATGTCATGCTAGATCTTCTGGATGTTCTAGATGACTGACTGTGAATACAGGCTGTAGTCTTAAGCAGTGTTCCGGTTAGTTGTTAGGAACGGAAAACAGCGGTGGCAGCTCTATGCCAGAACTCTTTACTGAAAGTCTGTTCCAAGCTTCAAATGTTTTTAGGTCAGAAAAGTTTATTTATTTATTTTTTTAATTCACCAGAATATTAGCCTACGCACTTAAAAACAATGGTTCTTTAAGGGTTTTTAGCAAAGAAAATGGTTATATAGAACAATGAACACTTTGCATGGTGAAATGGCTCTTCAGATTGATGGACAATGTGCTGTACATGGTTCTTCATAGAATCTTTTTGAAAAGGGTTCTACATTGTATTGCTTGACATTGGACCAGTAAAAGAACCCTTTTTGGTCCTATATAGAACCCTTTCTATATGCAAAGGATTCTGTGCAGAACCATATAAAACACATTCTTTATCAATCTGAAGAACCATTTCACCATACGAAGAACCCTTTAAGCATGCAGTGGGTTCTTCAAGTGTTCATGGTTCTACACAGAACCACTGTCTTTACGAAAGAACCCTTGAAGAGCCATATTTTTTTAAGAATGTAGTTGCTGCTGATGGAATTGAATAAATCCGGAAGACTGACGTCAGGAACCAAACCTGTGGTTCTAACCGTATTCTTCTAATAACTTCACTGAAAAGAAAAAGATTCTTGTCATATTTACTGTTTTTATGTTATATAATGTTTTTACCAGCAAAAAACACTAATATACTGCCTTGATAAATAGTTTTTTACAATGTAGCTTATCATAACATAACCTTGTTGTAATGGTAACTTTCCAGGAAAAAGAACAAACTTTCTATGTAAATGAATGTAAAGAGATTCTTTCCAAAGAATTTCAGACCATCTCTGTTGCTTCTTTCCTTCTCACACAATGTAAACAGCAGCTGGTATTTTCAAATTATGTCAAAAAATGTTTGTTCCGCAAGTGACAACACACTCTGTTCTTCATCATGGATGAAGATTGAATGACAGTGTACTGAATGTTACCTCGTCGGAGTTCCTGAGGATGGGACCCGCTGTGTTGACTGAAACAGGGTGAGTAAACAGGCCGTGTTTATGTGGTTTATATGGGTTTGTGTACATCTATGCTTATGAATTTGCGCCTTTGTTCATTTTCTAGGTCTCTTGCTTCTCCCTTCTCCCTCTCTAACTCCTTTACAGCGCTGTGAAGCCACACTGACGGAGCCGCCGCTGACCTACATTTTCATGCAACTTCATTTCGCTCCCTCAAAACATGACAGTCCCATCGCAGGTGCTCTAAAACTAAAGGAGCCCTTCAAACGGGACGAGGCGGAGAGGGAGATTTATGCACTCCGCTAAGTGCACTGGAAAAAAAATAGGAAAATTTGACAAGGACAGAGAAGCCACAAATCCCGGCGAATGGCAGAATGGTGCTGTCGTTCATGGCTGGAAGTCATGGGGCTTTTCACGAGCTTTTTAAAAACCCGCCGAGCGCCTCAGACAATAATGGATTGGGTTCCATTTGGAAGGACTCGAGGGGGCACTGGAGAGACTGGAGCCAGGCAAGAGAGGATTGGTGGCAGCAGTAGGACTGACAATAACGCTGGTTTTCTTCTCAGTCCAATGCTGAGTAATATCAAAGTACCCCAATACAAATACTGATACTATATATACTTTTATTTAGTTATTTATTTATTTTTTTTCTGAAATGAAGGTATTAATGGTGAGTTTGCCCTCCTTTTTGATGCAATAACTGCCTCTACTCTTCTGGGAAGGCTCTAGATGTTAGAACATTACTGTGAGGATTTGATTGAACATTAGTGAGGTCAGGTACTGAGTTAGATGGCCAGTTCTGGATCACTCCAACTCATCCCAAAGGTACTGGATGGAGCTCCATCACTCCAGAGGACACAGTTCCACTGCTCCACAGCCCAATGCTGGGGGGCTTTATACCCCTCTAGCCCACAATTGGCCGCTCTAGATGTTAGAACATTGCTGTGAGGATTTGATTGAACATTAGTGAGGTCAGGTACTGATGTTGGATGGTCAGTTCTGGATCACTCCAACTCATCCCAAAGGTATGGATGGAGCTCCATCACTCCGGAGATCGCAGCTCCACTGCTCCACAGCCCAATGCTGGGGGGGTTTTAAACCCCTCTAGCCCACAACGGGCTTTGGACATGGTGACCTCAGGCTCATGTGTGGCTGCTCCAGAGCATATTGGTCATTGCTCTTTCTATGGAAATTATATAAACTGGTTGCTGCTGGTTGTCTGATTACTTTTGGACAGACAGTATACCTTATCGACTCACCCATCCCTACCAAGCTGGTACTCACATGTAGAAGGCTTGTTGCAGTTGTGTCCGTGTCGGAAGTACTGAGGGTTCTCTATCACCGGTATTCGGGTCATGCCGATCACCACAGCGTCCGGTCCGGCGTCCAGCGTACACGGGGTTATAATCCCATGATTGACATGATGGAGAGGACTGGCAGAGTCTTCTTCACCACTGATAACAGCTACAGGACCTGAGAGACAGAAAAAGACAAAGGAAGATAGAGTTAGAGAGAGAGCCATCAGGCAGCTTCTGTCTGCACACACAAAAGAACACCATCAAAACAGCACGCGGAATAAATAGATGAGTCAGAGCATTCCTAATTTATGAATATGTCTGAGAGCAATAAGCAGCCAGGCTCATTTGCTGGAATGTGAATTGTCTCTGAGGTTCCGGCTAGACTTTTCACACTAGTCCGTCCATTTAGAGAAGCAGTATCCAGGTTAGAATGACCACAAGTTGGACAGGCACTATCTAACCTGCCCTCAAGACCACCATGTCAACAAGAAACGACGTTGATGTGCTAAAGCGTGTTCTCTGTAGAGCGCGTGTTAGCCTAGTTCCACCTAGAAAATCAACAAAAGCATGTCACTTTTGCATGTGATTGTATATATAAGTATATTCTACCAAATGAGGTCAAACTGTGGTCCCAAAGTAATAAATAAATGAGTGAGTAAATCAATCAATCAATCAATCAATCAATCAATCAATCAATCAATCAGATCTTCAATGTTTCTGAGAATTATATTTTGATGTATTTATACCCAAGGCATTACTAGGGATCGTAAAAAGCTAAATAATTACAAAATCATCAATTATAAGCAACTTTCTATTAGAAATTTCACAATTGTTTTTATTTTTTTTTTCAATACTTTATGTATTTTAAAGTGAAGATGAAATATTTAAATTAATAATGACTTTTGTTTTTAAATTTAAATAATAATAATAAAAAAATCCAAAACTGCTGCCTCATGCTTCCAAGTCAATACTGGAACAGAGTTTTAGTCGGTGGGAGGGGCCTCGTTTTAGCCACGCCCCTGCATTTTAGAGCAGGTGGTGAGGCTGCATCCCTTTCCCTCATGGCCACATGGTGAGCAGGTAGATCCCATCATTTTGTAATAAATGGGACCCAACATCTGAAAAATCTGCATGGAACATTAAGAATTGTCACATATTTCATGCAAATAAGCTTTTTTGCCTTTTGATGAAAAATATGATGATTTTATGTGTGACAGCTGTTCAAAGCTGTGTTTGCTGGTCATGTACTGGCTGAGTTCTGAGCTCAAAATGAGCTAAAATTGTCACTGCTGAAACATTCGCTACTGAGACATTTAGAAAAGTTTGGGTAGAGTTAAGACGTTGATGTACGTATGATGTTTTAGTAGTGACTAAATGGAATTTTCGATCATTAGTTTTAATAGAATAAACATAATTAAGCTATAGGGTCACTCAAAGCAAACTCTGGTTTGCGGTAGGATGAACCAGATACAGTGATAGTGATACTGATCGTGCTGCGTGATCAGAGCTGAACAGAGTGTCAGAAAAGGTCCTCAATCCTGACAATCATCCACTTCATAAAGCTCCGCTCTCTGCTGGTAAGGTCAGCCATAACGGCATGGAAGCGAGGGGTCAATCAGCACAGTGTTTACACAATCTGCTTACTGCTTACTGGGAGCTTTTGGAAAGTAGAGGTCACGCTGCATGAGCGCCGGGCTGCACACACACCTCACAAAACACACGCACAATGACCCCCGAGCAGGCTGCCGGAATCGGCTCCAGAGGAAGGAGGAAGAGAAGACAGCTCTCAGCCATCAGCACACAGGGGCCTGCAGTGTGGACTAAACACTAGCACTGTGGTTATGCTGCAACACAGCTTAGAAAGCATGGTTCTCCAAGGGTTCTTTAGTAGAGACAATAGTTATATTTAGAACCATAAACACCCAAAAACCAGGCATGCTCAAAGGGTTCTTTGCATGGTGAAATGGTTCTTCAGATTGACTGGTGACATCATATTTAAGCAGTAGAACACGAGAGGTCGACCAAATCGGCTGTCGGTCAAATGTGATCTTAAAAGTGTCCATTTTCTGTTTGTGGCAAAGTAAGAAGTAAAAACGTTCAAATGTCTTGAACGTCTCTTACAGCTGTCAAAGTCGTTGCTTAGCAACGGCGTCTCAGCGGAGTGATACAGTGTTTGTGAAAAAACGTGATGTTATGGTGAAATAACAGCAAAGATAGAACGATTCGACCAATCAGCTTGCGTGGCCGGAACTAACTGTTGTATACAAATAAAAATAATGCGTGGCCCGCCGTATTAATGAGTGGGAACAAGATCCTAATGTATGGCCATGACTTAAAGTGTGGGAACAAGATGTCTAAGATGTCTAAGTCCGGGCCACGACTTAGTATGGCATGGGAACGAGATTGTGCCTTATTAAGCTATGGTCAAACCTAAATTATCTCCTTTCCACTCCTTACTAAGTTGTGGCGACTCATTAGTATCTCGTTCACTTAATTATCTCGTCACAACAGGGCGCTGTAGTATATAGTTCTATACACCGCTAGAAATTAAGGTTCTGTTCAGGTACGTTTTTCGTTCATCAAGGTACAAACAGTGTAAATGTTCCCTCAAAGCTCCAACAGTGGTTTTAAGGTCTGATTGTGAACCTTAAATAAGTTTTTCCAGGTGAAAAGTTTGTATTTGTTCCTTTTCATAACCGAATGTTTTAAAACAGAACAGTAAAATAAAAGCCTGGAGACGAGACGGGGTGTGTGGAGTCAGTACAGCTTAGAACATATCATTTCAGTGGATTATGGTTCAGTTATGTTCCCTGACTAAAGGTACTGAGATGGACCTTTGAGGGTCCCACCCCAGTGACGAGAGGGGAACTGCCCCAGTGACAGTTCAGCACCTTTATTTCTGAGACTATATGGAAACTTTTTGAAAAGGGTTCTATATAGCACCAAAAAGGGTTCTGCTATTGTTAAGATGTCAGGCGTGTATATAATGTAACAGAAGAATGCTGTTTGATCCTATACAGAACCATATACAACACATTCTCCATCAATCTGAAGAACAACTGAATTCATTAGATGTGAAGGTATTTCTTCGTTTTTGGTAGGTAAACCATCTTCATGTTCTTCCCAAATGTCAACTTTACTGTCAGAGACATTATCTTATAATAAATCATCATCCTTTTGGCATTGAAGCCCCCAAAGCAGCCCAGTCTAATTCTACCAGTGTAAGTGTGTTACCCAAGACCTTTTACAGAGGCAAGTTGAACAGATGTGGTGGAGCTTCGCGTGTCTTGGAGGAAGCTCGTGCTAGCGCTTACCCTCCTAACTTGGTAGCACTGCACGCTAGGAGGAAATCTAGCTAGTGAGTGGAATTGGATATGATTCAATTTGGGAGAAAATTGGTGAAAAAGTGCAAAAATAAACGAAAAAACAAATAAAAACAACAACAATAACTCTACTGTAACCTCTCTTCACTTTTGACCTGAAACTCTTCTGGAACCGTGATTGGTCAAGATGGTCATGGCACACTGTGATTGGTTAGAAAGCTCATTTGCATACCGCTGTGCTCTGCCGCAGTACAGTATCATGATAACAGTTTACAAACAATGTATTGTACAGCTCCAACACAAACGCAGCCTCGGCTCTCAGCTCTCAGCTCACGCGCCTCTGAGAAAAGCGAAGTTGATACGCTTTTAAAAAAAAAACAGGCGTTTACTTGAAGAGCGTCTTTCCCCTGCGGTTCATAATGCGATTATAAATATGGATTCATCTCCTCTGTGCGGTTCAGGACAGAGCAGGCTGAGATGCAGCTGTACTGTAGTGCGTCTGAAGCAGGGCTTTTTGAGAGCAGTGGAAACATCAATGCTCAAGGTTTTCGATGGGCATAAACAGAAAACGTCCTCAGAAAAGACAATAAACAGACACCTAAAGCAGATGATAATGTAAATAAATAAAGACTATAATGACTGCATTTCTCCATGTCCTGCTCACATTACAGTGCTGCAGAACCACAATCTGTTCCTGAAAACTAAAACAACAATTAAAGAACTGATATTTCGTCTCACACTGATTTAACACGGAGGGTCCACACTTCAATTCTTCAGTCTTAACTGCAGAACTTACACATTAGTTTCATAATAGATACTGAACAATTCATATTAGATATTGAATAAATCGTAGTCATTACTGAACAGTTTAAAGTAGATACGGAGTAAATTACAGTAGTTATGGAATTATTTATAGTAGTTACTGAATAATTCATAATATCTACTGAATAATTCAAAGTTGATATGCATAATTCACAGTAGGTACTGAATTAATTCATAGCAGATACTGAATAATTCACAGAAGGTACTGATTCATAGTAGATGCTGAATAATTCATAGTAGATACTGAATAATTCACAGAAGGTACTGATTCATAGTAGATGCTGAATAATTCATAGTTGGTACTGAATAATTCATAGTAGATACTGAATAATTCATAGTAGATACTGAATAATTCATAGTAAGTACTGAATAATTCATAGTAGGTACTGAATAATTCATTGTAGTTACTGAATAATTCATAGTAGATACTGAATAATTCACAGTAGGTACTGATTCATAGTAGATGCTGAAAAATTCATAGTTGGTACTGAATAATTCATAGTAAATACTGAATAATTCATAGTAGATGCTGACTAATTCATAGCAGTTACTGAATAATTCATAGTAGATACTGAATAATTCATAGTACATACTGAATTAATTCATAGCAGCTATTGAATAATTCATAGTAGATACTGAATAATTCATTGTAGTTACTGAATAATTCATAGTACATACTGAATTAATTCATAGCAGCTACTGAATAATTCATAGTAGATACTGAATAATTCATTGTAGTTACTGAATAATTCATAGTAGATACTGAATAATTCATTGTAGTTACTGAATAATTCATAGTAGATACTGAATAATATGCCTGCAGTTTGAAATGATAGTTCAGTCAAAAATAAAATTTACACAGTTCCCAAAAGCAGTCGATTAGCCAAGACATGCTTGGTGCATTTTTAATTTTAGCACTTGGGTAACAAGACTAACACAGCTAACAAACGAAGGGAGCTTATGTATACCAATTAGCATTGTGCTAACTGCCTAAACCATCACACTGTTTTCTCAAACCAGGTTAAAGTTGTTCAGTATATTTAATAGTCTGGATTATGTGGTTTTTGACACTGTATGACTCACTGTTATCAATAAACATGGACTAAAATACATTAGCATATGAGCTAAAAACAGGAGCAGCTCATCTTGAAGCTGGAATTTTGTCTGTTCTTCTGTTGACTGCATTTGCCGTAAAGGGGAAACATGTAATGGGCTGATAAACTATGTCACTTTGTTGAAGATTATTGTGGGAATATGAATATTATTTTCAATTATTAGCTAATTTGACACACAGCAATGACTAAATACTAAAAACTAAATACTAAAGCACTAAAATACTAAAATACTCTCTGAAGGACAACAGACGCAGCAGGTCTGTGGTAGTGTGGACAGAACAGAGTGGTGCTGGCGTGTGGGTGAGTGCTGGGACGTCTCATTGCAGCGTCCAGAACTGAGAACCGACAATCCGCTGCCTGCTGTCCAAACAAATCTGATTACCATGGAAACGTCCCATGCGCTGCCGGCCGAGCAAACAGAGCCACACTTCAGTGAGCTCAGCGGAGTCGCTCTGCGGGAGGAAACAGAGACTCCAGCAGGAAAGAGGAGAGGAAGAGGACATTTTCAGCCTTATTGAGCTCTTATACAACCCTCACATTGTGCCGGCTCTGTCAACAAAATAATAAAACTCAAACACACACTCACACAGTCGCACTCTGAGGTTCAGACGCGTCTGCGAACAGGAAGTTCACTCAGTTTAACTTCTGTCGGCCAGATTTGGCTAATTTTCAGCTGCAGTCTCTGGGCAAGTTGATGGTGATATAAACAGTAAATGGTGCTTCAGTGTTTCTCTCATCGGCAAACATCAAAAATCACAAGGTGACACTGAACGTGTTTAATTAAAGACTGAACCTAAACACAAACACACACAAAACACAGAACCAGTAAACAGCAAGTCTGCAAGAATATAAAATAGTAATTTGATTCAACTTTATGTTGGCAGGAATCCATTTTTAACATTTTTGAAAATCAATAGATGTCAAACATCTTAATTCTCCAACAAAACTGAAGAAGCTGAATTACAGTAGATTATTTATCGTTTATTAAATTCTGTAGGAAAACAGAACATTAAAAATATATTTTTGTGAATAATTCGATTTTTTTTTTCATACTGTGTTATTATTATTGTTTTCATTAAAATATATGATGATGATTATAAATAAACATTTTAATGGTATATGTACATATACCATTGAAACGTTTTATTTATTTATTTATTTATTTTTCATTAATTTCTTTATTTTTATTAGATATTTTATAATATTATAGTTATATATACATACATACATAAGTATATATACTATTACTACCCTTTTTTAATTATTATATTATTTTACTTTTAGGTCTTTATTAAACTTTATACACTACACTATGAATTTGGCTATGAATACATTATGAAAAACATAAATTCATTTTCCACAGCTTTATTCATGCCAACTGCCTTTTACATTGTTTTATAAGAAACGGACCAACAGAAATTGTCCAAAATTGCTTACAATAAAATATTCTAAGTATTCACTTACATAAAAACTGTTGACAATATATTACAGTTCTTCTTATCAAAGTTCCAGGTCAAACCTGCAGACAGACTGAAAGTGACTCTTAACTGTAGCTGCTTGTGTTCCGAATTATTTACAACAGCACCAGCAGAACTGCAGTGGAAACAGGTTCATTTGAAACGGCTTCATTCCACAACTTAATCAGCCCTTCAGGCAACAAACAGCCTTATCTGCAGTTTGAAACCAGCAGTGGGTAGTTCTGTGTTTCTGTCTGAAACTGACAGGGTCCATAAGAGACTTCGACAAAACTGCGGAAAAGCAGTCGACATTAAAGCGCTTTCGCGACCATAAAGAGAGATTATTCTGAGACGATTGAAGCAGCTCCTCATATGACATTCAAAGAGAGATCTTTAAGAAAGAAAGAAAAAAAAAAAACTTAATTAGTTTTAGCCTTTAAGACAAGAAGCTACATTCAACCGGCTGCCAAATGACCACTTCGGCTAATTGGGTCATTTTAGATGCTTTTCTTTCTGTTTAATTGGAAAGCTCAGGCCATACCATAAGCCCCATAAAGATTACTAAGAGAATTGAGGTAAATGGTTAAGGGAGCCTTTGCAAGGTCAAAAATCCCAAATCCCCATTTTCTTTAGAAAACCCTTTCAAAAGCATCCAGTAATCAGATTTTAACTCTCCTAACTGTTAGTGGTGGTAATTACTGCCTTTGCGTGCACTCGTCTGCTCCTTGCTCCCTACATAGTGCACTGCAAAGGTCATGAAATAATGGCTTCCACTTCCAAATAGTCTGTTTAATGTCCAAGCGATACATTTGGGGTTCAGCCACAGGCTGCATGGCTTCCTAGTGGACAGTCAGTGCACTGTTTGATTGCAAAAGCAATACCAGTGCACTTTAAAGATCATCCGACTGGCTCAGAGTCACAGTTGAAAAACATATTTAGGACTTTTCATTGTAACGAGTCAGACTGAGGCAGAAGTGCAGTTTAAATGTGAAAAAGAAGCTTTAATAGTTTGTCTAAAATCCACAATCAAGGTCGAAAACCAGGCGAAGGTCAAAACCAAAACGAGCCAACAATAAACAAACAAAGATCGATCCAGGTAACCTAAGTCCAGAAAGGGAACAGGCAAAAGGGAGAGTAGATAGTACATACAATGGGTCAGATACACAAAGAGTGGATCAGAACACAGACTAGAACACTCAGTAGCTCTACGAAAGCAGAACCTCGCAACTAACCTAGCCCAGGGGTCAGCAGCATGCGGCTCTTTTACTGCCCTGTTGAGGCTCCACAGCTGAATCAGATTAGTAGGTAAAAATAAAATAATCCTCCTTTACAGTAAAATAAAGCTCTGCTGATCGTTCAACACAGTTTAACAATAAATGGTCTTAAACTCTGGAGTTAATGTAGAACTGCTAATTCACCCTTTAACCCTGAAGATCAGCGCAGACTGCTGGTCACCATAGCAACACAGACAGCAGTCTTGCCTAGCTAGTAGCTAACGAAACGGGAAAGAGACGGATTTAAGACGAACATTGATAATTTGGAGATTAATGGACTGAATTGCATTTATAATCACTCCAGCTGGTTTCCTGATAACTTTAATCTGAAGTCACTTCCCTGTTTGCCAGCTTATTCGAATTTTCCTGTTCCACCTTAAATGGTGCATTCTAACTTAAATACAGTTACATTTTGGCGACTCAGGCACCATTTAAGGTGGAATGGGAAAATTTGAACAAGAAGATGGCGAATGAGAAGCGACTTCAGCCTTGTGAAAAGTTGAACTTTGGGACACATTTTACAAGAAACTGTTCTACTTTTGTGGAAAAGTTTCCTGCCGGAGATGCGAGAAAAGCAGCTACAGCTGAGCTAAAGCTTAAAGCAGAGCAAAGTAAGTCTGCGTTTTCATTTATATTATATTTTTAGCCTTTACTGGTACATTAACACACACTGAGACATTTACAGCCAAGATGGTGAAATGGAGATAAAATTAAAACATTAAAAATAAATTCATTTTTATCCTTCTTAAGATTCATCCCTACCATGAAACAGTTTGCTGCTAAATGACCCACCCAAAGCCAAACTGACTGGGTGCCCTGGAATTACTTTGAGCAGAACATTGATGATCAGGACTTTGAAGTTGTTGCTGATGTTGCAGCAGCAGGGCTTTGGTCTGATGCAGTATAGGAAACAAGAAAAATGACCAATATAATTACTATCCAACATACTGTTGTCCACTATAAAGGACATTATATAAAAAAAATAAATAAAAAGTTTTTGTTTTTGAAACAAAAAAAAATCACAGTGACGTTTTTTCAGCCAATAGACTTATTTAATCCTAAAATTACTGAAATTCTCAAACTTTAATTTTTCTAGGTCTCAGGAGGATAGAACAATATGCAACATATTCTCAACATATGACATGAATGCATTATTAATTTATTTTTTTACTGAAAAATTAAAATCATGATAAATCTAAATCTTTCAAATTCACCTTAAAAGAAAAAAAAATCATTTTCACAGATTTTCTAAACTGCTTATCCTTCTGGGTTGCAGGGTTGAGTGTAAATAGATCATAACAAAGATTTTATTACTTCATTATTTTTTAAATAGTTCTTTTTTATTATTATTAATTCACCAGAGCAGTGAATGGTCCATATAGACAGCAGGGAGCAATCTGAGATCCAGCTTTAGAGAAGCTCAATTAGTCTGAAAGTGAATACAGTCTGCAATGTGATCCACACATTAAGTTGCTTAGGTATTAAGGTTTGGGCCAGCCAAGGTCAGATTCTGATAAACGGGTTAATAATGAGCCCAACCGCAGATTACACTTCTGCTCTGTAAATTATAGGCAGTGTTTTGAGGCTAACGTTTTGAAATCATCAGTACACCAATTACCTCTAATGTAAGTTCAATAATCAAACCGTATAATTATCTCCAATTATAGTGATATGGCGCTCAGGCAAATCTGCATTAAAGTTCACATTAAAGTCCACTAATATTCTTCAGAATGCATCACAGGCTAAGATAAAGACCAGCAGGCATGGCTGTATATACTGGATCCTCTTGGAAGGCACTTCTAAAAGCTTTTAAACTCTTCAACATCTGCATAAATCGACTTTTAATCCACTCTCCTCTATTAATAACATGATTTCTCAAAGCTCTCATCATATAGACTTTGATATGTGAATAATATGATCTAAAAAAGCTGAAAATATCGGTGTTATTCTGTTTGTACCATTTTGACATATGAAACATATAAAGATGGATATACTTTGAAGTTCAGAGGCCTTTTATTGTTTCTCCTGATGAATGAGATCAATAAATGTTTCCATCTGAACGTCAGAGCATCCAACAATAAATGCAGCATGGAGCTTCTTTTATACAGTGATGGGAAACACAGTAGCTCACAGAAGGCTCTAATTCCACACACTGATCCATTTTACTGACCAATGTGGACATGCATTCTCACCCAGCTACTCTGGAGGATGGATTTTAATCAGTTAAAGGAAAACTTGCACAAAGATTTCTGCATAATTAAGTGGTTAAGATGTAAACAGAGTCATTCAGAGTGGTTTGGTGTGAAACGCTCTGTTCTAGAGAAACTTACAGTCAGAACTGTTCACAGTGGTGGTGATAGGAACCAGACGTCCACCTCTAAAAGCTCCCTCACAGAAAGTTACTACATGAAATGGTTATATGTTTTACACAAGTTTTGATTCCATACAAACTCAGAAGACTCGTGTAGGTTCACTGGTGGTTCTGGATAGTAAATAAAATGTCTTTATTTGTGTTGTAGTCATGGCGACCCCTGGTTCCTATCACCACCACTGTAAAGACATCTGAACCATTTCACACCAAACCACTCTGAATCTCTCTGTTTACATCTCAAACACTGAATTATGCAGGAATTATGAAAAATCAGTGGAATCAGTAGGCAAATAGTCCACACTGCTTTCAGAGTAAACCAACTCTCATCTGTCTTTGGGTTTTACGTCTCAGATGTCCATTGCAGCATATATTTCTCCAAGTGGACGAATAGAAAATGAATCTCTACTCGTTCCTGTGAATATTAACTCAGTCACTGCTCAGCCCCTCTCTTCTGGCCCTGTTCAGCTCTTGCTTGTCCTGGACAGCTAGACTTAAGAACACTACAGCACTATGCTTCATACGGAGCTGGTCATATCAAACCACTTCCACCTCCACCAGTGAGCCTGAAGGTACACTTCACTCCCAAAGTCCATCATCTCACTGTCATCACCTACTAAAGGGGCTGTTATAAAGTGAAAAAAGGGCACGATTTGGGTAAAAACCAATATATGTAGCCATTTCATATAAAAATCAATTTTCTCTTCAGACTGCTCTCAGAGGGCTTTGAGATCTCCTCCTAGGTCAAGTGATGGATACATAAATTAGAATCACATTACCTAAATAAATAAATCACTGCAGTCAGAATAAAACTTCATATCTCAGAAAAGGTAACTGTACAGTAGAAGGATGAATGTTTACAACTGTTAATGGACATTAAAGAAGAAATAGAGAAAATATTTATTGGGAGCATTTATATCGCTCTGTATGTCTGATCGCATCATGAAATTCTAACAGAGCTTAAAAAATAGCTGGAAATTTCAAACTATATCAAAATATGAAAAACGACAAAATTGGAGATACTGGGTTTTGTCTGAACAGTGACGAAATACTATACAGTTAGGTTAAGATATAAAAGTCTATGTATCTGTCTGTCTGTCTATCCATCTATCAGTGTCTCTGTCTGTCTGTCTATCCATCCATCCATCCATCCATCCATCCTTGAGTCAAACAATTTATAAAACAACACACAAATAAATAAATAAATAAATAAATACATAAATAGCACATACTTTTATATCTTGACTCAAATTTATAGTATTTTGTCACTGTCAGGATATAAAAACATATGATATTTATTTATTCATTTATTCATGTATTTCATTATGCTATCTATCTATCTATCTATCTGTCTGTCTGTCTGTCTGTCTGTCTATCTATCTATCTATACATACATACACACTTGTGTTACACAATAAATAAAACACAAATACATAAATAAATAAATAAATAAATAAATATCACATATTTTAATCTATTGACCCAAGTTTGTAGTATTTTGTAACTGTCAGGTTATAAAAATATATGGTATTTATTTATGTATTTATTCATGTATTTAATTATGTTATCTATCTATCTATCTATCTATCTATCTATCTATCTATCTATCTATCTATCTATCTATCAATCTGTCTGTCTATCTATCTATCAATCTGTCTGTCTATCTATCTATCTATCAATCTGTCTGTCTATCTATCTATCTATCAATCTGTCTGTCTGTCTGTCTGTCTATCTATCTATCTATCTATCTATCTATCTATATCAAACAAAAAATAAAACAACACACAAACAAACAAACAAACAAACAAATAAATAAATACTTTGATATCTTGACCTGGGTGTATAGTATTTTGTCAACGTTGTGCTACACTATGTTATTTATTTATTTACTCACTGATTTATTCATATATACCTGTGTCAAGCAACACACAAATCAACAACAATTAAATGAACACATACAAATTCAGAAAACTCAGTAATGAACTATGTCTCTCCTCCTGTGCTCACAGCCACAAAGACACACACACACACACAAACACACAAACACACACACACACACACACACACGTATTTCTTATGCTTTTCTTCTTCAATAAAAGAATAAAGCCAATTTAATAAGGGAGTGACATGGCAGGCAGTGAGCCACAGCTTCTTCCCAGCAGGCATTTGGGGGGGTGTGTCCGGGGCAGAAAGTGGCAGATAAATTACACACTGCCAGCTCTGTCAGCTGCAGGACGTTTCTCTGGCGCGCTCGTCCCCACAAGCACAGAGAAAAACTTCAGGGGCGACTGAGGTTTCACAAAAACACCAAAAACGAAATAAAAGATAAGAATAAAGGCTAACAGGAAAGGAAGAAGCACCTTTTACTCAGTAAACTGCACCTTTACAGCCAACAGCTGTTCTAGATATTAATCTGCTGAGGCACTACATGTCAGTGGGTGAACCGTTAGAAGTGTAGTTAATAATGACGATTTGCTATTTAAATACAAAAATGTAATTACATGATACTTTTTCTTTCTACAGCATTAGCTAAGGTTATGTTGAATCTGGGAACACAGCTATAATACATTATATCTCCAAAAGTATCTGGACAGTCCTTCTAATTAGTGAATTTAGCTACTTTAGGTGCATCTGTGGTTGATGCACATGTTCACACGGTTTATAATCGCCATAAAATGCTTTGACCAATAGAGTGGAGCAGCTGCACATGAGCCTCAGGTCACCAGGTCCAGTGCCAAGCGTGGGCTGGAGGGGTATAAAGCCCCCAGCATTGAGCTGTGCAGCAGTGGAACTGTGTCCTCTGGAGTGATGGAGCTCCATCCAATACCTTTAGGGCGAGTTTGGGATCCAGAACTGACCATCCAACATCAGTAGCTGACCTCACTAATGCTCTTGTGGTAGAGGGACAACCTCTCTATTAATAACCTTGGATCTATGCTCAACAGACATTTGGAGGTATACAGTACTGTGCAAAAGTCAGAGACCACTCTGTATTAATTTAATTTCTAGTCAAAATGGCCATTAAGTACAAGTTATTTTTTTCAGTGGACGGAAAAACATATACATTAAATACAAAACTTCCCAGAATCCTCAACAACTAAATCTACTATCAGGTGTCTGAATGTTCAGAGTGTCACTCTTTCCCTTCATTCCAGCTTCCATTCTTTTCAGGAGCCTCAAAGAATCTGCAGACACGCCTCCAAAGTTCAGTCTTAGAAGCTGGTTGATCATTTTCTGGAGTAATCAAACACATTCAGTGGTGTTGAGGTCTGGACTCTGGGGTGGTCAGTCCATCGTTCAGCTTCTTTGTTTGATGTGTCCGTCTCCTTTTCTCAGTGAGGTTCTTCTTGATCAGCTACACATCCTTTCAGACCCACAGCGCTGAGTCGTCTTCTCACAGTGGAAGGATGGACAGAAACACCTGTGGATGTTTTCAGATCTGAAGCAGCTTGATTTTCTCCTCTCTCTCAGAGATGAAAGCTTTAAGTGCTGTTTATCTGATGGGGGAAGTTTTGGGGTCTACCAGCTCTTCCAGGTGGCTGTTAGGAGCCCCATTTTTTTTCTGTAGCTTTGTTTTTGAGTTGTGGAAACTCCTGTTGTTTTCACCCAAGTGGATTATCTTCTATCTGATCTCCTCAGAAACATCTCCAAAAAAATGTACAATGTATACTTTTTGGCAGATCTGACTGGGAATTAAATGAAGGAAGGGTAGCGTCTGACTTTTGCACAGTACTGCAGCACTTTGTTACTGTTCCAAACTCACAGCTGCACAGCGACAGCAGTAGTACAGTTTCTGTATTTCGCTCCCCGAGTTGAGCCTCGGTGACAGTTAAGACCCTATAGCTGTGCTGTGAGAGAAATCTTAATGCAAAAACTAAAGGTTAAATCTAAAAGCATCTCAGATGAACTCGCTGAGGTTTTTGCTGCTGTCTAACAGAAGACGAACTGCTGCAGCACTTCCTGCTAATTAGCTTCAGGAACTCCGTCTCCAGGAAGTTCTCTCACCATTTTTAATTAGTGTGAAAATAACTTCAGTGCTCCAATGCACACGCACACGCACACACACGAGCACACACACGAGCACACATGCGCACACACACACACACACACACATGCACCATGATTAGACTTTTAACAACACATACACCAACACCAGCACCAACACACACACACACACACACACACACACACACACACACACACACGCGCACACACACGTGCACACACACACACACACAAACGCAAACACACACACGCGCACACACACACGTGCGCACACACACACGCACGCACACACATACACACACGCACACACATACATACACGCGCGCACACACATGCACCATGATTAGACTTTTAACACCACATACACCAACACCAGCACCAACACACACACACACACACACACATGCATACGCGCACGCGCGCACACACACACACACGCGCGCACACGCACATGCACACGCACACGCACACGTGCGCACACACACACGCACACACATGCACCATGATTAGACTTTTAACAACACATACACCAACACCAGCACCAACACACACACACACACACACAAACACACACACGCACACACACACACACACACGCGCGCGCGCGCACACGCACATGCACACGCACACGTGCGCACACACACACGCACACACATGCACCATGATTAGACTTTTAACACCACATACACCAACACCAGCACCAACACCCACACACACACACACACACACACACACACACACACACACGCACGCACGCACACACTAAACAATCATACAAATATGACAGCTGCATGATATGAACAAAACACCAATATTGTAATTTTGCTGATACAAGGTGCTTAATAATATAATGTAATTTAATGTATTGTATTGTATCATATATCAGGACCAGGAACGCTCAAATTTGCATGTTTAAATGGTTCTCTGCATGGTGAAATTGTTCTTCAGATTGATGGGGAATGTGTTGTATGTTGTTCTATATAGCACCAAAGAGGGTTCTTCTGTTGTTACAAGAATGACATTCTACCAATAGCAGAACTTTATTTGGTGCTATATAGAACTCATTTCAAAAAGGTTCTATATAGAATCATATACAACACATTCTCCGTCAATCTGAAGAACCATTACACCATGCACAGAACCCTGTAAGCATGCAAATGGTTCTTTACATGTTTGTATTTCTTTTTGAAAGATTTAGATTTAAACAAAACTTTAAATTTCATTCAAAAAAAAATGCTGTTACACATTTTCATTGTCACTATCGAAACACAGTTTTAGTCTGTAGGTGGAGCCTTGTTTTAGCCACGCCCCTGTATTTTAGAGCAGGAAGTGAGGCTGCATCCCTGTCCCTCATGGCCACATGGTGAGCAGTTAGATCCCATTGTTTTGAAGTAAATGTGTCCCAAAGTCTGAAAATCAGTGTGGAACATTAAGAATTATCATATTTTCTGCAATTAAGTAAATGTTTGTGTTTTAATTTTAAAAAATGATGATTTTTTTGTGTGAACAGCTGTTCAAAGCTGTGTTTGCTGGTCCTGCACTGGCTAGTGTTTTTGACTTCTGCTCAAAATGAGCTAAATTGTCACTACCGAAACATCTTGGTAGTGTTATGATTGTTTTAGTAGTGACAAAATTGAACAAGCAATCATTTATTTTAATAAAATAAACATAATTAAGGTATAGAGTCACTCAAATCAAAAGGATTTTAGCCTAAAGTCAGTTAAAAGTCCTGAATGTGTTTTCAACTGATTTACTGAAGTGTCCAAGCACAAATGATCTGGTTTACCTCTGAACTCAAGTCTTAGTTTGACTCCAGCTCACTATGTAAACATAAATATGACAGTAAAATATCTTATAATGACCTTTCTGAAGGACATCCTTGAGGATGTTGGTAGTGAAATGGATCAGTGTGTGGAATCAGAGCTTTCTGTGGGCTGCCATGTTTCCTATCACTGTGTAAAAGAAGCTGTGCTGCCTTTATTGTTGGATGCACTGCAATAGCTTCATGATTCACATCCCTGTGGAAACACTTATTATTGATGTGCCTCATCAGATGAACAACAAAGGGACTCTGAAGTGTGAAGGACATTCATATTCATCAGAATGCGTGTTTTAAATTGTAGTTTCAATACAAAACTTTATGAATTTTTCATGTTTGTTAGATCATGTTCTGTACCTGTCAACATAAATGTGACAAAAGCACATTAATAATCATGTTATTATAGGAGAAAAACAGATTAAAAGCCAGGAATAGTCTCAGCATTTAAGCAGATTTATTCCTAATAATGTTCTTTTGTCATTCACAGCTGTGCTGTTTTATTTGCTGCATGCATATGTGTAATAGATTATAAAGACAGATTTATAATTAAAATCACCCTTATTGTTAAAAGCAATTATTATTAATTCTCACCTTCTAGCAGATCTTTACAAAGGAGTTCAGTGTGAATAAGAGCAA
This sequence comes from Colossoma macropomum, assembly GCF_904425465.1. Taxonomy (NCBI): domain Eukaryota; kingdom Metazoa; phylum Chordata; class Actinopteri; order Characiformes; family Serrasalmidae; genus Colossoma; species Colossoma macropomum. The sequence goes on from NW_023494788.1 coordinate 193,382, forward strand.
GAATAATAGAGAACATTTTCTCAGATACTGAAGCACAATGATATCAGTGTCAGCCCACTGGACGAAGGTGTGAAAGACTTTAAGCAGGTTGTTACTCATCTTGATTTTATGCCTGTGTTATTGATTAATACTCTAACAGCTCCAGGCACTGTGGATAGACTCTACATACTGATCAGGCATAACATTATGACCACCTCCTTGTTTCTACGCTCATTGTCCATTTTATCAGCTCCACTTACTATATAGGTGCACTTTGTAGTTCTACAGTTACAGACTGTAGTCCATCTGTTTCTCTGATACTCTGTTAGCCCCCTTTTACCCTGTTCTTCAGTGGTCAGGACCCCCATGGACCCTCACAGAGCAGGTACTGTTTGGGTGGTGGATCATTCTCAGCACTGCAGTAACATTAGTCCATCAGATAACAGAGTTACGGGGCAAAATGTCTGCTAGGGGTCCTGCAGAAAGAGCTTACATGTATTCTCTGTAGAGGGTTTAGTCCATCTGTTTCTCTGATACTCTGTTAGCCCCCTTTTACCCTGTTCTTCAGTGGTCAGGACCCCCATGGACCCTCACAGAGCAGGTACTGTTTGGGTGGTGGATCATCTCAGCACTGCAGTACATTAGTCCATCAGATAACAGAGTTACGGGGCAAAATGTCTGCTAGGGGTCCTGCAGAAAGAGCTTACATGTATTCTCTGTAGAGGGTGTGTTAACGTATTTCCACTTACAAAATCCAAAAAAATGTGTAATGTAATTTGAAAGGGGTGTTCAAACTTTTTCACACCTACCCACTTACCACCTACTCACCCCCCCTGCCAACCCTACGCCACATTCAGGACTACACTGTCAGAAATAAAGGTAGTAAAAGACTCCACACACCCCGTCTCGTCTCCAGGCTTTTATTTTACTGTTCTGTTTTAAAACATTCGGTTATGAAAAGGTACAAATACGAACTTTTCACCTGGAAAAACTTATTTAAGGTTCACAATCAGACCTTAAAACCACTGTTGGAGCTTTGAGGGAACATTTACACTGTTTGTACCTTGAAAAATGTACCTGCAGAGACCCTTTATTTCTGACAGCGTAGCGATGACTACACTGGTCCTGAGAACGCCACTCGTGTTTACAGGCCTCAGTGAAGCGGCACATAAGAAATTTACAGTGACACAAAAAGTGCATTTTGTCTATAGTTACATAAAAAGGTGTGTATGAGACGAGGACAGCCTGAGGGGACAGACGAACAGCCTACAGCAACACACACACACCAAATATCCACAGGAAGAAATCAATCTCTGTCTTACACACATCACTGTTCGGTTTTTACACAAAGACAAACCAGGACACAGCCTGGTCCAACACAGGACTCATAACAAGTCACACTAAAATATAAAATTTTTACCTGTAAATAATCTACTGTACCATAATCTCCTCTCCTGTAGCTCCTCCTTTCTGGTGTACAGTTAGAGATTTTAGCTAATCAGTTCATGCACAGTATGTTTTAGCCATCCTTTAGTCCTTCATTTACTGGTCAGTTTCTGTCCACAGAGCATCTTGGCTGGATATTTAAAACCCCAGCAATACCACTGTGTCTAAAACACTCATACCAGCATCACACACGCCATCATATCGGTGTCACTGCTGTACAGATAATGGACCACCACCAAATGATAGCTGGACAACAGCAGGCCTGTGGTCAGAAACTGACCATTCATGAATGGGGTTGAGGGGGCTGCTAAACTGTGCAGCAACAGATAGACTACAGTCTGTACCAGTACACCTACATAGTACGCCTTTCTAAAAAAGTGGCCAGTGAGTTGAAGCACAACATAGGTGTTTCTAATAAATTGACCACTGAGTGGAAGCCTTAGGTAGGTGTTTCTAATAAAGTGGTCAGTGAGTTGAAGCACAAGGTAGGTGTTTCTAATAAAGTGGTCAGTGAGTGGAAGCCTAAGGTAGGTGTTTCTATTAAAGTGGCCAGTGAGCAGAAGCACAAGGTAGGTGTTTCTAATAAAGTGGCCAGGGATCAGAAGCAGAAGTGGCCAGTGAGTGGAAGCCTAAGGTAGGTGTTTCTATTAAAGTGGCCAGTGAGCAGAAGCACAAGGTAGGTGTTTCTAATTAAGTGGCCAGGGAGCAGAAGCAGAAGTGGCCAGTGAGTGGAAGCCTAAGGTAGGTGTTTCTATTAAAATGGCCAGTGAGCAGAAGCACAAGGTAGGTGTTTCTAATAAAGTGGCCAGTGAGTGGAAGCACAAAGCAGATGTTTCTAATAAAGTGGCCAGTGAGTGGAAGCACAAAGCAGATGTTTCTAATAAAGTGGCCAGTGAGTGGAAGAGGTAGAAGTGAGTAGAAATGGTTTATCTGGGAATATGTAATGCAAGCATGCATGAGCGATCTTTTTTTAATAGAACACAATGTACACACTGTCCTTGTAGACAGTGGCCTTGTACATGTGTCACATCTGTGGCTTTACAATATAGCACAAAATGATGATTACAAGCATAAATGTGCGGAGTATAAAAGTGGAACTGCACACACACACCTGCACTGCTGAACTGCTCCTCAGTCAGCACAACTGCCTTTCCCAACGGTGCTCAGTACAGTCACAGTCATGTAGCTTAACCACAGACCACAGTATAGGAAGAGTCTGATGATGATGTAGATGTGCGTGTATGGATTTAGAAGTTTGCGGGTTGGTGTGAAGATGTGGGGATGATAAAGAAAGGTGTAAATTGATGGTGGAGAAGTCCCTGGGGTAATATCCTCTACAGCACTAATGGGATGGAATTAGTTGTGCATGAGGAGGTGGAGTAATGTAATTATTATTGGTGTTCCTCAGTGATGTTAGCAAACAAGTAGCAACCAAACAGTAGAGATAAATCCAGATTATATTAATCTCACACTATAAAACCAACACTGGAAATAACGCTAGTTTACAGTAATCCTGTCTTATAAAATGAACAGTAGAAATAATACCAGGTTATATTAATCCAGTGCTTTAAAATAAACCACAGAAATAATCCCAGGTTCTACACTGCCTGGCATTCAACATGGCATTGTTTCGACAATCTTAAGCAATGTCCAAACATTTACTTCCATCCAGAGCTGCATTCATTTTTGGCCAAGATCTTATATTGACGACAGGAGAGTCAAACCATTTTGTAAAGTGTTTTCCAGCACATCCCAAAGACTTCAACCCTCTACTGCACGCATTCGAGCAATAAAAAAAAAATCTATTCACTTTTCTTGCATAAAATGGTCCTTGATTTATTTTTTCAGACCTGATTATTAAATTCAAAAGCTTTAAAAAAAATAAATGTGTGCAGAGGTCCTTTTGGAGCATGTTGCCTTGAGGCAACATTGTACAACAATGCAAAGAAATGACATGTTCCCTGAAGTGGTGATCCATTCCACTGTCATACAGTGTTGCTTCTAGGCAACAAACATTTCTGCTAATTCACGTAAAATGATACTAAATGTTAAAAATGATGTTTAAATCTGCCCACTAAGAGATAGTATGACCAAGTATATGCTTTTTATTGACATACTCAAACTCTTCCCTTTATTTTATTTATTTGTCTTATATATATATATATATATATAAAATGCTACTGCAAAGTGAGGAAAATGAGTTTGTTGCCCTGAGGCAACATTGTGCAATAGAGTGTTAAGCTCTGTGGCAGCCAATTCAGGTAATAATCCCAGGTCATATTAATCCCAGGTTATATTAACCCTGTGCTATAATATGAACTATGGTAATAATCCCAAGTCATATTAATCATATGCTATAATATGAACAGTAGAAATAACCCCAGGATGTATTAAACTCACTATAAAACAAACAGTAGAAATATCCCCAGGTTATATTAATATTGCTATAAAAACAAACAGTAGAAATAATCTCAGGTTATAATAATCCCATGCTATAAAACAAACAGTAGAAATAACCCCAGGTTATATTAATCCCATGCTATAAAACAAATAGTAGAAATAATCTCAGGTTATATTAATCCCATGATATAAAACAAACAGTAGAAATAATCCCAGGTTATATTAATCCCATGCTATAAAACAAACAATAGAAATAACCCCAGGTTATAGTAATCTCCAAGTAAAAAAACAGTAGCAATAATCTCAGGTTATAATAATCCCATGCTATAAAACAAACAGTAGAAATAACCCCAGGTTATATTATTCCCATGCTATAAAACAAACAGTAGAAATAATCCCAGGTTATATTAATCTCGCTATAAAACAAACAGTAGAAATAATCCCAGGTTATATTAATCTCGCTATAAAACAAACAGTAGAAATAATCCCAGGTTATATTAATCCCATGCTATAAAACAAACAGTAGAAATAATCCCAGGTTATATTAATCCCATGCTATAAAACAAACAGTAGAAATAATCCCAGGTTATATTAATCTCACTATAAAACAAACAGTAGAAATAATCCCAGGTTATATTAATCCCATGCTATAAAACAAACAGTAGAAATAATCTCAGGTTATATTAATCCTGCACTATAATGTGATCAGTAGAAATAACCCCCGGTTATATGAATCCTGCGCTATAATGTGATCAGTAGAAATACACTCTTCTCCACCGTCTGAAAGACTGAGAAATAAGCAGTGGCATCAATAACACAATCTGTGTGATGGCGTTGGCTCTAATCAATGACCGCTCTGCTGCTGCGGCGGACAGAGAGAACAAAACGAAAACAAATCATATCAGTGCCCTGTTGACTAATGTTAGCCATTAAGTGGAGTACAGACCACATGACCACAACTCACACACTACACACTGGCCCGTGGCTCTGCGCCAGAGAATGCAGGCATGATTCTGTACATTACTTTCACAATTTATAGCATCTTTATTCCATTTTCTTTGCTACTACTGTGTTTGGTTATGCTAATGTACTTTAGTCCATGTTTACACATAACAGTGAGTCCTACAGAGTCAGAAACCACATAATCAGGTCTATTAGAGACACTGAACACCTCCACACAGTTTGGGACGATGCAGTTTGATGCTAATTGGTGGGCTATAAGCTTCCATTTTGTGTTAGCCACATTAGCTTTGTAGCTCCAGTGCTAAAACTAAAGAAGCGCTAAACATGATTCGGCTGATCGGCTTTATTTGAGGTAAGGGGGTAATTTTTCAAAAGATATTGATTTAACCCTTTCATGCAAAGCTTGACCTTTGATCTCATCTACCTCCCCTGTTTGACTTTTTCAGTTAGGCTATTACCTCGCTAGATTAATAAACCATTTTATATAATTTGCAGACCAGAAAATGCCTAAATTGATCATAGAAATATGAAAACGTGGTTGGGGGAAATGAGGACAATAATAATTCCACCATTTTTTCAAATTTCTTCATCATTTAATGTTTGAGATGTAAGGAAAGTGGTTTAAAGTGGTTAATTGTCGAGAAACTTAGCGGTGCCTTTACAGTGGTGGTGATAGGAACCAGGGGTCGCCATGACTACAACACAAATATAGACATTTTATTTACTATCCAGAACCACCAGTGAACCTACACGAGTCTTCTGAGTTTATATGGAATATTAATGATGGAAAATAGTGGAAAATCTGAAATAATGTTTTTTTAGGCACTATTTTACCTCACTACATCCTCCTGCATGTATCCCTCCACCATGAATGGATTTTAAAAATGCGACTTAGACCAAAACCTTCTGAAACTATCATAAAACAGTGTCTCAGTCATCAGGCAGTGAATTCATAACCATTTCATGTAGGAACTTTCTGTGAGGGAGCTTTTAGAGGTGGACGTCTGGTTCCTATCACCACCACTGTGAACAGTTCTGACTCGGTAAGTTTCTTTAGACCGGAGCGTTTCACACCAAACCACTCTGAACGACTCTGTTTACATCTTAACCATTTAATTATGTAGAAATTTAAAAAAATCAGTGGAGTTCCCCTTTAAGGGTTAAGCTAAATAGACACCTTGTGACTGTGTGAGTCACACACACACACACACACACACACACAGCCTCAGCTCTCCGTAGAATGTAGATGAGTGTCTGTGTTATTTTCGCACATTATCGAGTCCTGAGGCGAGTTTAGATCAGGTTCACTACACAAACACGACCCCGCGCTGACCCTGAGTGACCTTCACCGTATTACCATCATCTAACATCAGCCAACCTGCTTACAGCACAACTGGGGGATGAAGTCATTCATCCAGCTTGCCAATACTCCAGTGACCCCTCCAGAGAGAGAGAACAGCACATAAAAACATGTTTGTTCATTTATTTATTTATTTATTTAAAAGTGCTGCAGAGACCTGAACTGTAAATCAGACAGAGAAACACCTTACACTGTATTACAGAGAGAGAGAGAGAGAGAGAGAGAGAGAGAGAGAGAGAGAGAGAGAGAGAGAGAGAGGAGTATGTAAATGAGAGAAATCAAAATAAAGAGAAAATGAGAGTGAGAGAAGGGAGAAAGGAAAAGAGAGGAGGAGCTGTAGGTAAATCAGAGGGACGAGTGACAGATGCACACACATCCATCGCACAAGGAAAACATTTGGCTGATTGTGTGTGTGTGAGAGATGCGGCTGGCAGGTGTTTGATTCCTGCTGCATACTAATAACCTTCATCCTCAGAGAGAGAGAGAGAGAGAGAGAGAGAGAGAGAGAGAGAGAGAGAGAGAGAGAGAGAGAGAGAGAGAGAGAGAGAGAGAGAGACATGCAGTGAATAAGAAAGGCAGAGACTCAAAAACAGTCTGGAAAAAAGTGTAAAAAAAGAAAGAAAAAAGAAAGAGAGAGTTAAAAAAGAAATATATAGAGAGATTACCTGTGATACTAAATACTGAATCAATAACACTGAATAATACTACATAAAAGAATAATTAATAACAATGTATAGACGTAGGACATCTATCTGTCTGTCTGTCTGTCTATCTCTCTGTCTGTCTGTCAGTCTATCTGTCTCTGTCTATCTATCTGTTTGTCTATCTGTGTATCTGTCTGTCTGTCTATCTCTGTCTATCTGTGTATCTGTCTCTATGTCTGTCTATCTCTGTCTATCTATCAGTCTATGTCTCTCTGTCTGTCTATCTGTCTATGTCGTTCTCTGTCTGTCTATCTATCAGTCTGTCTGCCTCTATTTGTCTGTCTCTCTGTCTCTCCCTCTTTTTCTATTTGTCTGCCTGTCTTTCTCTCTGTCTGTCTCTCCCTCTCTTTCTCTCTGTCTATCAGTCTCTCTGTCTCCCTTTCTCTCTGTCAGTCTCTGTCTATGTGTCAGTTTCTTTCTGTCTGCCTGTCTCTCTCTGTCTGTCTGTGTATCTGTCTCTGTCTATCTGTCTGTCTATGTCTCTTTCTGTCTGTGTATCTGTCTCTCTGTCAGTGTATCTGTCTTTGTCTATCTTTCTCTGTCTGTCTATGTCTATCTGTCAATCTCTCTGTCTATCTATCAATCAATCTGTCTGCCTCTTTCTGTCTGTCTCTGTGTATGTCTCTCTGTCTCTCCCCTCTATCTCTTTTTCTATTTGTCTATCTCTTTCTCTCTGTCTGTCTGTCAGTCTATCTGTCTCTGTCTGTCTATCTGTCTCTATGTCTGTCTATCTCTGAGTCTATGTCTCTCTGTCTGTCTATCTGTCTATGTCATTCTCTGTCTGTCTATCTATCAGTCTGTCTGCCTCTATTTGTCTGTCTCTCTGTCTCTCCCTCTTTTTCTATTTGTCTGCCTGTCTTTCTCTGTCTGTCTCTCCTTCTCTTTCTCTCTCTGTCTATCAGTCTGTCTGTCTCTCTTTCTCTCTGTCAGTCTCTGTCTATGTGTCAGTTTCTGTCTGTCTGTCTGTCTCTCTCTGTCTGTCTGAAAGCCAAATACAAACTGATAGAAATGCGCAGTAATGATTTATTCTATTCTATTTTATTCTAATTAAAGGCTTTTTTTCTGAAACTGCTCGTTCTGTCTGAGAGCCATTCAGGGGTCTTTATTTGTAAGAGTGTGCTGTGTGTACTAATGCCCCCATAACTCCTAATCTGCACCACAATGGGGACGAATGTCCCTCAGCCCGAACCGAAACAGGCCATTTTCCGCTCTTTTCGTCTGCGGTTGCTCTGAGTGGCGATTAAAGGGAACAGGGCTGATATGTGATTCATTATGCAGCAGCAGATAAAAACCTGCCTAATCCTGGAGGAGCTGAGATAACACTCACGCTCGGCCCGTCTGCGGAGAAAGGGAGGCTAAACACAACCTTCAGGAGGTGCGAGTCCACGCAGACGAGTGTGTGAGTGTGTGTTTCTGCTGTTCTGACAGCTGTGGCTACTCTGAGGCGGATCAGCGGACAGTAATGGCCAGACAGAGCAATCAAAGCGGACACTAAACTGTTCAGACAGGTCAAGGTTTTTCATTTCAAAGCCATCAGCGTATTGAGACTGACGTGACCTTTCGCCGCCGCCCCCCCAACACGTACACGCTGCACACACCCCCCCCCCACATACACACACACACACACTTCCCCCCCCTTTTCCTCTCTGTAATTGGTTTACTTCTGCACACTGGGAGAGTGATGTCAAAACTGACAGAGAGAGAGAGAGATTGAAAAAGTGGATAGAGGAGAGAGGGAGAAAGAGAGAGATAGGTGAGAGGGGGAGAGAGAGAGAGAGAGAGAAGCTGGATAGAGGAGAGAGAGAAGAGAAGGGAGACAGAGAAAAAGAGATAGGTGAGAGGAAGAGACAGAGACCGCGCGAGAGAAAGAAAGTTGATAGAGGACAGAGAGAAGAGAAGGGACAGAGAAAGAGAAGATAGGTGAGAGGGGGAGAGAGAGAGAGAGAGGGGGAGAGAGAGAGAGAAAGAAAGAGAGGGGTGGGAGGGTGAGAGAAAGAGAGGGATGAGGGGAAACAGAAAAGAAAGAGAAGGACAGAGAGATAAGGTGAGAGAGATTGGAAGAGAGAGGAGACTGAGAAATAGAGAGAGAAAGAGAAAGAGTGGATAGAGGAGAGAGAGAGGGGTGGGAAAGAGAGAAATAGAGACGGATGAGATAGATAGAAAAAAAGGAGGGAAAGAGAGTGAGATGGTGGGAGAGAGAGGAGACAGAAAAACAGAGAGAGAGAGAGAGAAAGAAAGAGAGAACAGAAGGGAAAGAGAGAGGGTGAGAGGGAAAGAGACAGAGAAGAGGAGAGAGGAGAGATATGAGAAGGGAGAGAAAGAGAGAGAAAAGAGAGAGGGGTGAGAGGGAGAAATATAGAGGGAAGTGGGGGAGAGAGAGAGAGAGAGAGAGAGAGAGATAAAGAAACAGAAAGAAAGAGAAAAATACAGACAGAGAGAAAGAGAGAGAGAAAGAGTAAGCGAGAAATCAAAATAAAGAAGAGAAAAAAGAGTGAAAGAAGAGAGAGAGAGAGAAATGATCTCATATATATATATATATAATATATATATATATATATATATAATATTATATATATATATATATATATATATGTAAGTGATCTTTCATCTGATTGGCTGCCCTTTATTAGACCTCATTCAAAAAGCTTCTGAAACACTCCTTATAACATCAGCATTTATGGGCGGGGCTAAACTGCTGTAAGATGAATGTGTGGATATGTGTTACTGTGTTGGTTTTCTGTGACATCACAAATAAAGAAGTGAAACCAAAACAGTTTTACACTTTGTTTACATACCACATCAAACAAATAAAGGGAGAAAAGTTCTCTACATACTTTGTTAGCCCCCTTTTACCCTGTTCTTCAGTGGCCAGGACCCCCATGGACCCTCACAGAGCAGGTACTATTTGGGTGGTGGATCATTCTCAGCACTGCAGTAACACTGACGTGGTGGTGGTGTGTTAGTGTGTGTTGTGCTGGTCTGAGCGGATCACCTCAGTGTCACTGCCGGACTGAGAATAGTCCACCAACCAAAAATATCCAGCCAACAGAGTCCTGTGGGCAGCGTCCTGTGACCACTGATGAAGGACTAGAGGATGACCGACACAAACAGTGCAGCAGATGAGCTATCGTCTCTGACTTTACATCTACAAGGTGGACCGACAAGGTAGGAGTGTCTAATAGAGTGGACAGTGAGTGGACACAGTGTTTAAAAACTCCAGCAGCACTGCTGTGTCTGATCCACTCGTACCAGCACAACACACACTAACACACCACCACCACGTCAGTGTTACTGCAGTGCTGAGAATGATCCACCACCCAAATAGTACCTGCTCTGTGAGGGTCCATGGGGGTCCTGACCACTGAAGAACAGGGTAACAAAGTATGCAGAGAAACAGATGAACTACAGTAACTGTAGAACTACAGAGTGAAACTATACGGTCAGTGGAGCTGATAAAGTGGACAGTGAGTGTAGAAACAAGGAGGTGTTGTGTGTCTATGTCAGTGTGCAATACATATAAATCATACAAACACCCATAAGCACAGCGCAGTACAGAGAACCCATAACAGACGTGCACTCTGCCTATTCATCGTTTGCTTGGCGAGTGAGCAACACGTGTAGAACCTGTCTGTTCTACTGCATATTCTAACTCAGTCACCTGAAACTGCTGCGAGTGTTAAGCTGCAGTAATCTGACTCCACTCCCGCGTGTTGTCTTGTAGAGATTACGGCCGGGGGGGGCGGGCGGGCGGGCGGAGTGGAGGGGAATGAGGGGCTCTGGAAATCCTGTCAGACTGAGGCACTTTGCCCTTACAGTAAAAGTAGAGAGAAAAAGCTTCATGGTTCAATGGTGCGGTGAATATTCTCTCAGTTAGATAACATACAGCCCACAGGGGGAATCCCAAACACAGCGAGCTCACTGACATACACTCACCGCTCACCGAGTCCTTCCTTACTGCACATTAGCAAAACAAACTCACGCTACATGATCAGTGAGCTTCTGATCTACCAGCTTATCGAGGACTCTCAGCAGAGATCACACCGGTAGGGTTCGGAGACGTGGTTCTACATTTTCACATCTTGTTTCGTATCCATGTAAAAAAGAAAAGTCTCCAAATTGTATAATTAATAATTTTACAATAACTTACATAATTTTTTCTTTTTAATCCCTTGTGTGGTGTTGGTGTGTTTGTTACTGAGTGGTCTGGTGACCCACCGCATTATTGTTTATTTAAATCAATACAGCCACAACAATTCAGGTAAAAATAACAAATGTTTAAAATATCACATGTCCAGTGTAGGGTTCTCCTTTAGCAGCTGTAGCCAGTCAGCAGCCTGTCCATGTTGTCCACCTTCACACACATATATGTACAAACACACACACACAGACACACACACACTAACAGCAGGCCATGTAGGAGGAGAACAGAGTGAAGGACACAGCACCTCCACGCTTTTACTCCCCGCAGGTTCACCCAACACCACATGTGTAATATAAATGTGTGGGGGGTGAACAGAGTGAAGACACTGAAAATGGGTTATTTTATATGTTCTTCACAGAAAATAAGCAAAGACCAAGAATCTGAGGTTGAAATAATAATAAATCACATCATTTTTTCTTCTGGTAAACATTAAAAATGGGTCCCTCAGACCTGAACATCACACAAGGGTTAATATAGTCAACAATGTTGTTGTTATTTTCACTATTATTTGATATTATTATTATTATATGTTTGTGTTGTTATTGTCATTTTTATCACTGTTATAATGTTTTGGCTATACTGGACCTTACAGTCATACCAATAAAGCTACACTGAGCTTGAACTTGAACCATAGCCCCCAAACTCTGGAACAAGTTGTCTCTGCCTGTTTATAAATATAAATATATAAATCCTGAAAACACATTTTTACTCTTTGGCTTTTAATTCAGCATGAGAGCCGTTATTGTCATAGACTCATTGCTTTTATTTAATTTATTGTCTTTATGGTTACTTAAACTGGTATCTGTATTATTGTGGTGTTTTAAGGTTTGTGTTTATTGTACAGCACTTTGGTCGACTGCTGTTGTTTTTAAATGTGCTCTATAAATAAATCTGACATTGACATTTGTATACTAACCTTACCAAGTTCCTCATAAACAGCATCTACTATGTTCTCTGAAAGTCTCTGAAGCTCTAGAAGGCCCTGAGGGTTCCCCACTGCCTTTATGTGTGTTTATAATTTGTATATATCTTGTTTGTTCCAGTCTAATTTGCTGTATGCACACACACACCAAGAAACATCTCAATATCCCGATCGTGTAAAATATTGCCAAAAAATATGTTTTCCCTCATATCCATTAGGCTGACAACTGAACAGCGAGAAACATGCAATGTATCAAAACATCTCCCACAATCTCGCCGTAATTCGAGTTATTAAAACGAGGCAGATGGACAGATCTATATTCATGCCATTACTTGAATCAGTGCCATTTCTATGCATGTGTTCTGCGTAAATGCCTCTTAACGAACACCTACAGCAGCGAAGAAGCTGCCGGAAACATGGCCATGACTGCGTACGAGCCAATCCGCTGAATTAGCCGGCTCGCCGTGTTACCCCTGCGTACACACTGGCCATCTGGCTCTCAGGCTTAGTTAAAGGATTCGTGTTTGGAACGCGACGCCTGCTTTCCCTCGGCTGCAGCCAGTTTCCTCTGTACGAGGACGCTTTGGTCTGTATATAGGACGAGCTATCGACTGATTCATAAGCATGGACATATGGAGACCTTTATTAATGAAGGAGAGAGCTCCTACATCCCAGCCAGGACTCCATCATTTATCTGGCTGGCTTCTTAAGATATCATTATTGATTAATTCAGGATATGGCTGGCTTTTAAGACCAGTTACTGTTTTTTTTTACAGATCATTTCAGTTCCAAATACCCTGCAATGTTAAATAAGTCCTATGTGGCTGCAAAGGAGCACTCCAAATAAGAATGACAAATAATTCTGATTCAGTATGGTGACTCTTCGAGCCTGTTTGCATCTTGCATTAACATGTGTTTTGTGTCTATCATATATGGATATACTTTGGCCAGATTCCATTTACATTATTTAAAAAGTCACCAAGCACTATTGCATCATCACTGAAGGCTTGCACCATCCAATTTTCACCTCAGAAATTATTAGTTACGCTTATTTTCGATGTTTTTTTAAGGACTACGGTGGAAGAAATTAACGCTTCACTGTCAATATGAGTCAAACACACTGTCCTAAATGTATTCGGTAATGTATTCCAGTACAATACATAAAAAAGTAACATATTCAGAAGGCTTTTAGATTACAGGTTGATAAGGCACATGGAAAAAAACTCTGCTAAGTGTACTTTTTATTTAACTCCCATTGGTCCTCGCTGGTACTGATTGACTGCAATTATTCTGTTCATTTGTTTCATGAAAAAATCACTTATTTAAATAAAGTTACCAATTCTAAACATTATTTTAGCTCTCTTCACCTGCTTCAGTCCACTGTCACTCTCATAACCCCACTGCTGTCTCAAACTAAGATAACAATGTGCCATATCCCAGTAATAAAATCTAAAGTCTCATCACGTTGATTTATCAGTGTACTCAGTCTTTAGGAACTTCAGTATTAGTAAAGAAGTCGTTCTTTAGAGTAGAACCATGCGCTGATTTTAAAGTGGTTAATGAACAAAGACTGATGGTGTTTTACTGACAGACCTTTTATATTTTTAACTTAGTGGGTGAGTATTCTAAAAATATTCTCCTAAATATGTAAAAAATTGTAATGTATTGAATTACTGTATTAAAGTACTGAATACTGACTTTACAAAATGTAACTTCGACTGAATATAAATAAAAAAATTTTGTATTGTGATATGTATTCCCAACACTTCCCAACCCTGATCAAGATAAACTGGAAAGTTTACAAAGTTTTGATTAGAAGATGCTTAAATTTGGCTCCCAGGAAAAAGCACCCTGAGTGAAGACACCTGCGTCGAGAGCGGAGGCACCTCAGTCTGTTTCATACTCATTTCATGCATTTGTTTAGATGCTAATTTTAACACGGAGGGTTATTAGGGTGCAAATTTGCAGGCGACCCAATTGGACGGACGCCTCAGGTTCATTAGCGTCATCAGCGAACACACCCCAACCCCAGGCTGCTCCGAGCTAAGCTGGGTATGGCACAGATGAAAAGGCCTTTGCTTTTATTTTTGAGCAAAGGCAAAAGAGCTGGAGCTTCAGATCCTATAGTCCTGGGAAAAAGGCCCTTTTATAGTGCTCATCCTCAGCAGGAGCTTTGACAGCAGTGAAAGGGAGTGATGGAGGAAGAAAGGAGTGATAGAAGGGGGAGAGGGGAATGCAAACATCTCTTCAGGCCCTTTATCTCATCACACGTGCTCCCACATGCCAGTTTATATTCACCACTTTTAAAAGAGTACCTTACATTTTTAAGTATGTGCTTATTATTCTTTCTAATAAACAAATGTCATGAGTTTAAATATTTTTGAGACCTCTGGTTGTTGTTTGTCAGAGATGAGAAGTGAAGCTAATGTTAACAGCTTATCTGCAGCACCACTGATGAGTGTAGCTAATGTTAGCAGTAATGCTAGTATCTTTGTGAAGGAGAAAGGTACCTGATATGACTTGACTTGATATCTAGATGGTTTATTTAAAACTAATGCTTAATTTATCTCTGTTTGTGGGATTTGTTTATTGTAGCCTTACCAGGTTTTGTTATGATCAGAGAATCTGCTGGGTTTTGTCGCTCAGTGTGGCCTAAAACCAGTTACTTCAGCCTGACAACCAACCACAAACCATCGCATTAGAGGCAGGTGATTCTCAAAACGGTGTTACAACAAAAACAGACCTGTGTGAAACATATATATATATACACACACACACACCGATCAGGCATAACATTAAGATCACCTCCTTGTTTCTACGCTCATTGTCCATTTTATCAGCTCCACTTACTATATAGGTGCACTTTGTAGTTCTACAGTTACAGACTGTAGTCCATCTGTTTCTCTGATACTTTGTTAGCCCCCTTTTACCCTGTTCTTCAGTGGTCAGGACCCCCATGGACCCTCACAGAGCAGGTACTATTTGGGTGGCGGATCATTCTCAGCACTGCAGTAACACTGACGTGGTGGTGGTGTGTTAGTGTGTGTTGTACTGGTCTGAGTGGATCAGACACAGCAGTGCTGCTGGAGTTTTAAAACACCTCAGTGTCACTGTTGGACTGAGAATAGTCCACCAACCAAAAACATCCAGCCAACAGCGTCCTGTGGGCAGCGTCCTGTGACCACTGATGAAGGACTAGAGGATGACCAGCACAAACTGTGCAGCAGCAGATGAGCTATCGTCTCTGACTTTACATCTACAAGGTGGACCGACAAGGTAGGAGTGTCTAATAGAGTGGACAGTGAGTGGACACAGTGTTTAAAAACTCCAGCAGCACTGCTGTGTCTGATCCACTCGTACCAGCACAACACACACTAACACACCACCAATTCATATGCAAATGTGTGGTCAATTTTACATATTTTTGTTGATTTTCTAAGTACCCAAAGAACCATGGTTCTATACAGTAGCTTTTTGAAAAGGGTTCTATATAGCACAAAAAGGGTTCTGCTAAAAGTAGAAGATCCTTTTATAGAACCGTATACAACACATTCTCCATCAATCTGAAGAACGCTTTCACGATGCAAAGAACTCTAATCATGCAAAAGTTTCTTTGAGTGTTCATGGTTCTACATAGAGCCATTTTCTTTACTAAAGAACCCTTGAAGAATCGTCTTTTTTAAAGCGTGTATCAAAAAATGATTTGCACAGTGTTCCTCCTCAGCAGGGGTTCTGCCAGCAGAGAAGAAAAGAGATAGCAGAAGAAAAGAGAGCTAAAAAGAGAGAAAAGTATATAAACGTCTCAGTGCTTGCAGATCTGTTCCGTCTCATGCAGAGGGAATCCAAAACCAACGTCCTGTTATTCCTGACCCCTCGCGGCTGCCGTTTGTTTTCTGAGGATGAGCTCTGAGGCCTCGATGACTCAGAGATAAACACAGGGTCTCTGGTAAACACATACTCCGGTCAGCGAGCGTCCAGTCCGCCTGCCGTGGCCGGGTCCGGCTGCTCATGAGGCAAGATGGACAGAGACACTTGTTGAAAAATAGAAGCTTGTGAAGTGATGATTCACAGAGCGAACCCCTGGGGTAAATATGGCGAAATGGAAAAATAGTACTACTCTCACTCTCCACCTCTTTTCATCATGCTCTATCAGTCAGAACGGCTCTGAGATGGTCAGAAAAGTCCATGTTTTCTCCTTCTCTTCTACCTGCACATCTGGCACGTGATGCTGGAGCAGGTCAGTGGAAAACACTGAGGTAATTAACCCGAGGTCTCGAATCGATCTCCTACAGAAAGGTCTTTATCTTCTGGTGGAGACTTTTTTCTCCTGTGGATGTGTTACTTATAGATAGGATGAGTCTTAAAAGATTAAAGGGACCATTTTTTCTCTCCAGACGTCCATTTATAAAGATTCTACAGGTTTTTGTATCAAAACAATTGTAATTAATTTTTACATGACCATTTTCTAAATAACCTTTATCCCTTTTGGTTACTGTGGCTTTAAAACTGATATATGTAAATCACCTCTGTTCTGATTGGCTGCCCTGTACTGGGACTAAAATGTTGCACAAACTGTTGTGCCAGGACAGAAAAATAAGCTTTAGCCTCTCCTTTCAGACGTGGAGATACTTAGAAGCTGCAATGACTGATTTGCTTCCTGAAAGCCAGGAACAGCACAATGTTTAATAGACTTCCTACATCTTCCACACCAATAACCCCGCAGGAACAACAGTTCACTTAGACAGGAATGGGCGGGGCTAAACTGCTGTAGGCTCAATGGGCGGGGCTAAACTGCTATAGGCTGAACGGGCAGGGCTAAAGTGCTGTAGGCTGAATTGGTGGGGCTAAAATGTTGTAGGTTGAATGGGTGGGGCTAAACTGCTGAGGCTGAATGGGTGGGGCTAAACTGCTGTAGGCTGATTGGGTGGAGCTAAACTGCTGTAGACTGAATGGGTGGGGCTAAACTGCTATAGGCTGATTGGGTCGGGCTAAACTGCTGTAGGCTGATTGGGTGGGGCTAAACTGCTGTAGGCTGATTGGGTGGGGCTAAACTGCTGTAGACTGAATGGGTGGAGCTAAACTGCTATAGGCTGATTGGGTCGGGCTAAACTGCTGTAGGCTGATTGGGTGGGGCTAAACTACTGTAGGCTGAATGAGCGGAGCCAAACTGCTATAGGCTGAATGGGTGGGGCTAAAGTGTTGTAGGCTGATTGGGTGGAGCTAAACTGCTATAGGCTGATTGTGTCGGGCTAAACTGCTGTAGGTTGATTGGGTGGGGCTAAACTGCTGTAGGCTGAATGAGCGGAGCCAAACTGCTGTAGGCTGAATGGGTGGGGCTAAACTGTTGTAGGCTGAATGGGTGGAGCTAAATTGCTATAGGCTGATTGGGTCGGGCTAAACTGCTGTAGGCTGAATGGGTGGAGTTAAATTGCTATAGGCTGATTGGGTCGGGCTAAACTGCTGTAGGCTGATTAGGTGGGGCTAAATTGCTGTAGGTTGATTGGGTGGGGCTAAACTGCTGTAGGCTGATTGGGTGGGGCTAAACTGCTGTAGGCTGAATGGGTGGGGCTAAACTGTTGTAGGCTGAATGGGCGGAGCCAAACTGCTATAGGCTGAATGGGTGGGCTAAACTGTTGGAGGTTGAATGGGTGGGGCTAAAGTGTTGCAGGCAGAATGGGCGGGGCTAAACAGCTGTAGACTGTAAATTCATAAGTTCATGATTGTGTCATAACCGTGATGAATTGCAAACTGTTTTTGCAGTTTTTTTGCTGTAAAACAAAAAGAAAACTAAGAATCAGTTTCCCACAAAATAGGCTCTTTAAAATAATAAGCTGCTGCTTTTTTGAGCATTTAGAAGTACAGTAATGTAACCATAGATAGAAAAAACAGAACTAGAATATATGAATCCAAGAAAGTGGATGAGCCAGAAAAGACCACAGCAAACCCTCTTTCACACTCCAATCACAGATCTGACAGCGCCAACGCACCGAAGGACGATTTTAGCAGCAGGATCCCGAACACAGACTCTGGTGTCCATAAAGCTATGCAGTGCCTCATGCGTTTCCTGAAAGAAACCTTATAAATAACCTCATGCAGAACTGTAGGTTCTCCTGAAAGATTCTCTTCTCTCCATTTGTCAACATTTCTGGCTTGTCCTCATTTACATCTCAATGTTGAGAAGCCATTCCTTGAAAGCAAAATGCAGTGAAAGAGCTTTGAACCCTCCCAGATTTCATATCTGCAAACCCCAGATTTCATTTCATATCCTCTGGCAGGTTCAGGACCCCCACAAAAATGAAAACAGAAACGCAGAGAGGGAAAGAAAGAGAGAGAAAGAGGGAGAGGACTTAGCCGTCACTCGATATCGCTGTACTGTAGCTGCGCCGCTGGTTCATGAATATTTTTTTTAATCAGTGTTTTTCTGAGCTGTTTGTAAAATGACTGTTTGGCAAAGTTGTTTTTCTGTTTTGTTAAATGACTGATAATTATTACCCCACAGTGGAGATCAAAGGGAAGTCAAAGGCAGGCTTTAATTTGTGAGGGAACTCATAGCTGGGGTAAATTCCCCCTGGCGTGCAGCGGACTGACAGCAGCGCTGCTCTGCGGCCGGCTCCTCCTGACCTCAAACAACATCACATGCCAAACGGACACTTCTGCTACAGTAAGCAGTTTCAGGGAAAGAACATTTACTGCAGGATGAAGGAGTTCAGGAGGGGCGTAACGAAAGAAAGTAGAAAACACGTCATGGGTCTCACAAAAATGCAGCAGCTCTAACGTCTAACAGGTGCAATGACGCCAGCGCTGAGCGGCGTTTGTTTATTTAATGTTTGTTAAGGATTCCTTTAGAGGGCGGCGGTGAGCTATGTTTGTTTATTTGATGTTAATGGCGCATTTAGAGGGCGGCGTTGAGCAACGTTTGTTTATTTGAAGTTTGTTAATGACGCCTTTAGAGGGCGGCGCTGAGCTATGTTAGTTTATTTGATGTTTGTTGACACCTTTAGAGGGCGACAGTGAGCGACGTTTGTTCATTTGATGTTTGTTGATGATGCCTTTAGAGGGCGGCACTGAGCGACATTTGTTTATTCGATGCTTGTTAATGACGCCTTTAGAGGGCGGCGCTGAGCGACGTTTGTTTTTTCGATGCTTGTTAATGACGCCTTTAGAGGGCGGCGCTGAGCGACGTTTGTTTATTTGATGGTTGTTAATGACGCCTTTTGAGGGCGGCGCTGAGCGACGTTTGTTTATTTGATGTCAGAGAATCAGAGAAACTTAGAGAGAAAAAGCTAACCACAAAGCGAAAGCTAACTTAGTGAACATAACTGAGCTAGCGAGAACGTCCCTTCATACTTTTGCACCTGCAGCTATGGTTACTGGTTAGACTGGAATTTTGACTTCACAATTTCAAAAATAGAAATTTGAGTAAGTCACACGTTTTTCTGCAGTGGCCTGAAAATATCACCATCACTGCTTTGCTTCTTATTGAAAAGCAATAAGATGTTAAAAAATAGATACCATACGTTTTCATGCTTTCCTGAGTCACAGTTACAACAAAATCCATACACATTTGGATACACAGTACACACAATATACAAAGACTCACACAAGTCCAATAACACAGACAATTCAGTGGATCCTGTCAAATAAAACGGTGGTGTTTCACGTGAAAACAAAGTGAGCCCGTGCAGCTGATGTGAGGCCACAGCTGTCATCGCCTCACCTCTGCACTGCACAGCTTCACTCCACACACAGCCATCAAATCTGAGCAGAATTCATTTCACACTGGAAGAGTCCAGAGGGATCACAGCAGCACAGAACCACTGACACGGATAAAAACTGTGCCTAAAAATCAGTTTTCAGTCACCTAAACTGCAGCACTCATGTGAAAAACAGCAGACAGAGCACACGTAAATAACAACAACTACTGCTACAGCGTGCTGACTGTTCAACAGCAGACGGGTGATCAATAAGAGCTCATTTAAAGACTAATAAACCACAGCACTGCAGTAAAACACGCTAAAATACACCAACCAGGACAAGACAAGACCATAAAAAGACAATATGGTCGACAACACGCTTCCTCTCTGTCCAGCTCAGGAGCCACCATGCATAAAAATAAATAATAATAATATAATAATAATAATAATAATAATAGTAATCTCTTTATCTTTTTAGTATATTTTCAGTTTTATCCCTTTGTCTGCAGTCAATTTATGACCACAGGTTCACTGTCAGCTGCTTATTTTTGGTTGGTTTGAATTACTTTCATATGCAGTCATGTGCAAAAGTTTGAACACCCATAAAATCATGTTTCATTTATTTTCTAAGTGACAAAAAGTAAACACATCCTCTACAGAGAAGACACTTAAATATGGCTTTTTCCTGCAAATTTTAGTGCAGAATTTGTATTAATTTGCAAGTGCCATGATTTTATTTCTTATTTTTTTTTCCCAACGTTAAATTCAGTAAATAAACAGTAACTCTGTATTAAACTGTGCTTTAAAAAGTGCGTAGAGGGCGTGGGTGGTGCTGCTTCACCTTGACGTGCAGCTAATTTTACAGCTGTCAAAAAGTGCTGACACTTAAACTTAGTGTCTTAATCTCAATTTACAATTATTGATTTTTTTCTCTTTCCTCTAAAACATTTCCTTGAAGAGGTTATCCACGACTCATTTCAGGTAAAAACTGAGGCCAAAATTCAGTGTTTGTTACAGGCATCATCTCAAAATGTTATCCCTCTAATAGTAATAATAATAATAATAATAATAATAATAAAAAGTGATTTTATGAAACTGAATCTATTTTAAGACTTTAAGGGATGCAGAGCAACAGTGACGAACAGCTCTTCAGTAAATTGGTCCGCTAAGCCTGTTCTGTAGTGCTGAGAGTTGGATGGACAGAGGGTGGATAATGTCGTCCCTCTAGTATGACAAATCATGTGCTTCCTCCTCTGACTCAGCCTCGTTTACCTCATTTGCATACCAGAGCTAATTGGCAACATTTGCTGAACAAGGTTACTTAACTTTGTAAATGACGTGTACAATTGGAGTCAATTAGGAACTCAATGATTTAAAATTGACAGGATCTGTCCATGAGAGAGAGAGAGAGAGAGAGAGAGAGAGAGAGAGAGAGAGAGACAGAGAGAGAGAGAGAGAGAGAGAGAGAGAGAGACAGAGACAGAGACAGAGAGAGAGAGAGAGAGAGAGAGAGAGAGAGCAAGAGATATATATATAGAGAGAGAGACAGAGGTATTGTGATATAAACTGAGTCTGTTCTACTGTTTCTCGTTAGGCTGAATGAATAACTGACTCTAAATGTAGGTATTGTGATATAAACTGAGTCTGTTCTACAGTTTCTCATTAGGCTGAATGAATAACTGACTCTAAATGTAGGTATTGTGATATAAACTGAGTCTGTTCTACTGTTTCTCGTTAGGCTGAATGAATAACTGACTCTAAATGTAGGTATTGTGATATAAACTGAGTCTGTTCTACAGTTTCTCATTAGGCTGAATGAATAACTGACTCTAAATGTAGGTATTGTGATATAAACTGAGTCTGTTCTACAGTTTCTCATTAGGCTGAATGAATAACTGACTCTAAATGTAGGTACTGTGATATAAACTGAGTCTGTTCTACAGTTTCTCATTAGGCTGAATGAATAACTGACTCTAAATGTAGGTATTGTGATATAAACTGAGTCTGTTCTACAGTTTCTCATTAGGCTGAATGAATAACTGACTCTAAATGTAGGTATTGTGATATAAACTGAGTCTGTTCTACAGTTTCTCATTAGGTTGAACGAATAACTGACTCTAAATGTAGGTATTGTGATATAAACTGAGTCTGTTCTACAGTTTCTCATTGGCTGAATGAATAACCGACTCTAAATGTAGGTATTGTGATATAAACTGAGTCTGTTCTACAGTTTCTCATTAGGCTGAATGAATAACCGACTCTAAATGTAGGTATTGTGATATAAACTGAGTCTGTTCTACAGTTTCTCATTAGGCTGAATGAATAACCGACTCTAAATGTAGGTATTGTGATATAAACTGAGTCTGTTGTACAGTTTCTCATTAGGCTGAATGAATAACCGACTCTAAATGTAGGTATTGTGATATAAACTGAGTCTGTTCTACAGTTTCTCATTAGGCTGAATGAATAACCGACTCTAAATGTAGGTATTGTGATATAAACTGAGTCTGTTCTACAGTTTCTCATTAGGCTGAATGAATAACCGACTCTAAATGTAGGTATTGTGATATAAACTGAGTCTGTTCTACAGTTTCTCATTAGGCTGAATGAATAACCGACTCTAAATGTAGGTATTGTGATATAAACTGAGTCTGTTCTACAGTTTCTCATTAGGCTGAATGAATAACCGACTCTAAATGTAGGTATTGTGATATAAACTGAGTCTGTTCTACAGTTTCTCATTAGGTTGAATGAATAACCGACTCTAAATGTAGGTATTGTGATATAAACTGAGTCTGTTCTACAGTTTCTCATTAGGTTGAATGAATAACCGACTCTAAATGTAGGTATTGTGATATAAACTGAGTCTGTTCTACAGTTTCTCATTCGGCTGAATGAATAACTGACTCTAAATGTAGGTATTGTGATATAAACTGAGTCTGTTCTACAGTTTCTCATTAGGCTGAATGAATAACTGGCTCTACTATCACTGGGTTCATGTGGTTAAAATAATGTATGAATACAAAAGCATGCTGAAGTTGCAGATGCTACAAGGTGCTGAACTGACCTCAGCTGACGTGTTGGGGTTTAGCTGAGTGACTGATGGATTGGTGGAGTTGTTTGGAAAGATAAAAAAGAAAGATGTGATGAGGTATGATGTGTCCTACAGTGGTAACACAAACACACCTGGACCCACAGCGAGCTGCTCTCCACTCCACACTCTCCAGTCCTCAGTGATCTGACCATATATACGTTTATGTAATGCACATAATAAATGTGTGGCTTAGAAGTTTGACTATCAATAATTAACTTCAGCACAGTAAGTGTGTGAAATACCCCCTGGAATTCGGGGGTCCCATGTTGGCAGGCTGCTCCAGCACTGACTGGCTGCTAACTCACTCACTATAGTGGTGCTAATGAATGTGCTGTAGATGGTTCTAGATCCTTTTTGGTTTCATATAGTACTCTTTTGAAAAACGCTCTATATAACCATCGGTAACACTTTCTATGAATGTCACCTTTGTAAGCATCTATAAACACATTCATAACATGTATAATGCATTCATAAGACATTATAAACATAGCAATAAATATTTATAAAAATGCATTATACGTTATAGCCATGCTTATTATGCATCATGAATTGTTAACATAATACATTATAAGTACTGATCATAAGTTATAAGAGCTCATAATTCGTATTAGTCCGCTCTAAGTAAAGTGAAGCGTACTGTACTAAAGCCTCCTCCAGTGTTCAGAGTGAGGCTTCAAGTTGAAGTATTTACTGAAGGATTTACTGAAACACTAAAACATTCACAATAAAGCACATTACAGGCTTCAAATGTCAGAGTTTAAACTAGAGCTGCCATCAGTGTTTTACCCAATGTGGGAAAGGTAATGTTCACCACCGTTAGCTTGGTATTTGTCTTTACTTTACGCTCTCCAAGCTGGGACTGACTTCTTTGGCACTGATGTTATAACATGTTATTAACACTATTTATAATGCATTATATTAACAATTCATAATGTATAATAAACATGACTATAAAGTGTAATTCAGTGTAATTCTTTTTTATAAATATTTATAACCAAATTTATAATGCCTTATGAATACATTATAACATGTTATAAATGTGTTTATAGATGCTTACAAATGCGACATTCATAGAAAGTGTTACCGAGCCATCTACAGTGCATCCACTAATCTGAGGACTTTTTAAATCATGTTCTATATAGAACCACCTACAGCACATTTTACCATATACCATATAGAACATGATTAAAAGGCTCCTCAGATTGGTGGAGAATGTGCTGTGCATGGTTCTATATAGAACCTTTTATGGTTCCATATAGTACTCTTTTGAAAAACGTTCTATATAGAACCATCTACAGTGCATTCTACCTTATATTATATAGAATATGATTACAAGATCCACAGATTGGTGGAGAATGTGCTGTGCATGGTCCTTTTTAGAACACTTTTGGTGCCATAGAGTACCCTTTTTAAAAATGTTCTATATAGAACCATCTACAACACATACTCCACCAATCTGAAGAATTCTTTAATAAAGTTCTATATAGAACCATCTCCATCAATCTGAAGAACACTTTCATGATGCAAAGAACCCTTTAATCATGCAAAGAGCTCTTTGAGTGTCCATGGTTCTGTATAGAAGCGTTTTCTTTACTGAAGTCCCCTTGAAGAACCATATTTTTAAGAGTGAATGGCTGCTAGGCAATGAAGGACCAACTAGGTGAACCAGTCTGCTACAGCGCCACCCTGAGGCAGAGCAGTGCTGGAGCTGGAGTTAGTTAAGAACACCAAAGACAGAAGCTGATTGTGGGTGAAGCAGATGAACAATGAGCTTCACTTAATCTGATCTGAGCATCTATTATTTTTAGGGACCCCCTAGAATTTTGATTGAGACATTCAGGGAGTCCAAAAGGTTAATAAGAGGGTGCTGGACCCCCCAGGACTCCCTGTATTTCACACTTTGAGCACAATGACACCTTGTTAAAAGCACAGCATTCAAAAAACACTAATCCAACATTTACTGTGGCAGTATTTCATAGTTCATTAAAAAAATCAGATTCTTTAAAAGAACTTTAAAGTTGCACTGTGTATATATTTGGAAAATATTAAAATAAATATTAAGCCTGAAATAATCCTTTAAAAGTCAGAGGCGTCGCGTTGGGGAGTTTTTCACACCACGTTGTACGTCTTTACTTACTAACGTCACACACAGACGCAGAAAGAAGGTCCGGCTCGATGTTTGGGTCTTAAATGATCTCAAAATCAACATCATACTGATGAAGATATGATGACAGTAGTCGATAATTCACTCATATCCTCAGAAGACGCTGCTTCACCAAGTTTAGACTGAGTTCTCTTTGAATTCTCTTTCAATCATCAGATTCATCCATTCAGGTACTACAAAGTGTTCTTCCGCGCGTTGCATGCAATTACAAATTTCCACCAGGGAGGGCTCCACATCGCAAAAACACACACAGTGCAGCTTTAAAATCTCATTCAAACTGATTTACTGATTCATTTCAAAGTGAATCAACATTTTTGTAGCTTTTTGTCTTTTTAAAATTCAAACAATAATCCCTCACAAATTAACCTCAAGTCATTCAAATATACCTATAAAAGCATTACTAAAATTGATTTAACGTTGTTTACATATTTTTATTGTAATGAATCACTGAATCGATTCACTGAAACAGAGTTCGATTGAATCAGTTGCTAAATTGAACTGAACTTCCCATCCCCCCCCAAAAAAAAACACTTGCAGCCTGACAAATGCCTCTCTCTCTGTCTTTCTCCCTCTCTCTCTCCCTCTCTCACATTACTCAGGCTAATTGCTGCAGGTTTATTTATAGGCGGTGATTGGCTGAGTGAGGGATGAGCGTGTTTTGTTTGTCTGCTGGTTCTGATAGCGCAGGAGAATTAAGACCAAAATTAGACAAGACATATTCCCCCAGAGAGAGAAATACATCAGTGCAATGAGGATACAAATAAAACGAATAAAGCAAATAATATGCCTGCAAGTGCTACACCAGTGTGAGCATCTGTCTGCACATTTGTATGTATGCGTAGGCACGTCTGTGCGTATTTCTATACGTTTATTTTAGGCTTCTCCATTTATCTTTCCACACAGGGGCGCAAATGTAGGTAAATTTGTTTGACTAATAACCAACCAGCATTAGTCAGTGATTAATTGTTAATCAGCAGGCCTAAAATCAAGAAAGCAACCTATCAAAGTATCAATTTTAAACAGGTTCTGAAATCTGATTGGCCGAGCCATACTCTAAGCCGCTGTAAAATGCTTGATATACACACACTTATGTATTATTTATTTAAAACTTGACAGGAGAAGGAAAAACATACTCTGCTTTTAATGTAAGTCAATGGAACCAGACTTTTTTCCAAGTAAATTTAAAAGTAGTTTCTTTGGTCCATTAATCATGAAATTTACACACAATATAAGAGACAACGGGTACTTTTAAATTATGTTATATATGTATTTTCAGTACATATATATATATATATATATATATATATATATATATATATATATATGCCTGGAAGGAGAGCCTTATAGACTATAGAAGAGCACTTGCTACAGCACGCTCAGCCTATCTCTCCTCTCTCATAGAAAACAATAAAAATAATCCTAGATTACTATTCAGCATAATCTCTAAACTAACCGGGAACAAAACAGTTAGTGAACTGCAGATGCCATCAGCCTATAGCAGCAATGATTTTATGAACTTCTTCAGTGACAAAATTGGAAACATTAGGCAGAAAATTCAGAATACACAATTAAACTCCTCAAACCTGCTTCCCCATAATGCCAGCCTCAATCTTGAGAGTACTATAAACCCTGCAGAGAGGCTGGAATCATTTACCTTAATTCAAGAAAATGAACTAGTTAAAATCATTTCTTCCACAAAATCAACTACTTGTATGTTAGATCCGATTCCTACAGGTTTACTCAAGGAAATTTTGCCAGAAATAACCAAGCCTGTTCTGTCAGGAATAAACTCCTCTCTTAGCCTTGGATACATCCCAAAAACTCAAACTAGCAGTAATTAGACCGCTGATTAAGAAAGCTAACCTCGATCCCTGCGAACTATCAAATTATAGGCCCATCTCGAATCTCCCCTTTATATCAAAGATCTTGGAAAAAGTTGTTGTAAAACAATTAAGTTCCTATTTGCATAGAAGGAGAATATCTAACCTCATAAATATCCCCATCAAGCGTGGCCTCTGAATTTTGCACAGTGCAGTCTGTTGCCCTGCCGTGTGTGTATGTGTGCCTGTTCATTTCTCTCTTTATTTTCAGTCCAGCAGTGGACAGGAGCTCTAATAGATCCAGTAAAGTGAAGCAGACACACAGACGTTAGCTGTCACAGCTGAGAATGACCACTGACCTTCAGACTGAAACTCCTGCACAATCAATACGCTACTGTGGTGGGTTTCTTAGCCCTACAATTCAAACTGTCACTTCTCTGGATGACGTGTGTCACCGTTCTGTCTCATATAGAGCTTTACTTCCATCAGCGCTGCAACAGATGTACAGATGCACAGCTGTCAGAGACAACATAATATAGAATCTAGATCAGATTAGCATTTTTATGGGTGGAAATTTTTTTGTGGTTCAATAGTTTAACCCTCTGAGGTCTCAGTTAGTTCATATCTTCTTAAATCCTCCTCTAAAGGCTCTTCATATAACATGATCCTCATATGTTTCATATCAAAATCCCCCGTTATCTTCATCACTACTTTCCAAAACTGCTGCAGCAGCTTCAGCAGCTGTAAACTCTCTGCACGCCGTTTCACATGAGTCTCCGATGTGGACTGAATGAAGAATGAAGGGTTTCTGGCGTGATGGTCAGTGCTTAGTGATTTCCTGAGTGTCCATTGGTCAGTTTCACACAGAATGTAGTTGGACACACGAATCCACCAGTTCCACACGGTGAGAGGCAGATAGGGCGACTCTACAGATTCAGGAAGTGTTTGAACTGGATTTCTGCACTGGATCTTCACAAAGATACAGAACCAGATGTAGAAACATGCTCAAAAATGCTAACATGGCTGATGACTGAAATCTTATTGACAAGGATGAAAGAACAATTAAATTTGATAAAAAAAAGAAAAAAATGGATTGCCAAGTTGACATAATTACTAATACATTTATGTATGACTTCAAAAAACAGCCATAAATACAAATGTAATCATTATAATTCATATTATAATGTAGTCAATGGTAAATGTGAGCCAAAGCTGATACCCAATATTTTTCATGTGAACTTTTTTTTAAACCTTCCTTTTGCAAAGCCCACCTTTACACACACACACACACACACTCACACACGCACACACAACACACACTGACCTGAGGGACTTCTTCAAGGTCTGTTTAATTCAGTCAGAGGAGCTTTTCATGTACAATCAACATAATAATGTGACTACAGCAATTTGGAGCAGCCAAAACAAGCTAGCAATGAATTAGCAGTCAGACGGTGAGCGAAATTAAAGTTATATCGTAAACGACAAATAAAAATTTCAGCAGAAAAGATTGGTGTGATCTGGTGGTCTCTGTGAAGTGTGATCGTGCAATGGTGAAACAGGGCTTTAATGCTTCTCTATATATTTTACCAATGATCATAAAGTTCAATTGTAATTCCATTATTGTCCCCCATTTCTTTTACAACTCTCTTAAACTGAAGTTTAGAGTCGTTTCATATCAATTTCAAGCTGGACAACCTTACAGTAAACTGGAAACCATTTCTAGAGACACCCTGAAAGTCCTCATACAGCCTGGAGCAACAACAATGCAGCACTGGATGTTGAATTAAGTAATGCTACCATATTCATGTCTTAATTAGCCGCTAAAACAAATTGCTAACTGGATCGATTGGTTAGCCTGCTAGACACCTCATCAGCTGCTTGTTCACAGAGTAAAAAACAACTTCATACTGAGATTTGAAATGCAGGAATATTTACAACACTTAAAGAAGATGCATGTAAACATTACTAGCCATACTGGATTCGTCTTCCAATTCATTTCATATACTTTGACTGTCAACTATGCAGTTTGCGACAAACTGCTTCCCCAAAGTGTTGGACTGTTAGAAACAAGCTTTCCTCTATTGAAATCAGTGGAGAATTTCCATTCCTACTGGAAATATTGACCAAGCAGCATGCTAATTGAGTGGCTAATAGTAATTTCAAGCTGGATGACCTTACAGTAAACTGGAAACCTTTTCTACAGACACCCTGAATGTCCTCATACAGCCTGGAGCAACAACAATGCAGCACTGGATGTTAAATTAAGTAATGCTAACATATTCATGTCTTAATTAGCCGCTAAAACAAATTGCTAGCTGGCTAGATTGGTTAGCCTGCTAGACACCTCATCAGCTGCTTGTTCATCAACTAAACACAACTCCATTTCGAGGTTTATAATGCAGTAATATGTAAAACATGCGAAGAAGATGGATATAAACATTACTAGCCATATTGGATTCTTCTTCCAGTTAATTTGATATACTTTGACTGTCAACTACACAGTTAGTGATAAAATGCCTCCCCAAAGTGCTGGACTTTCAGAAACAAGCTTTATTTCTATAGAAATCAGTGGAGAATTTCCATTCACACTGGAAACAGTGACCAAGCAGCATGAGAGCTATTTGCATAATGTTTAATGCTAATTGAGGGTTACCAGTTTTCATTCATCATGGGCCATGTTAGCATGCAATTTTTTAATCCAGCTGAACTATGGCATTAATTGTGCATGCCCCATTCAACCATTTAAGTATTCAAATGACCAATAGCACTGAGCTGATTGCTGCACTCGGCTGTGCATTATCAGAATCAGAATCACGTTTTATTCACCAAGTACAAGGGAATGTCTCTTGTACAGCATATACAGTGTGTATACAATATGTCTGACATGTCATTGCTGTTGGAAGAAAACTTTGCATCTCTAAAATGCCACTTGACATTAGTGGGTCATTCTCCATTTGGAGGGGAAACCATGTCACAAAGGCTGCAGGGCTTAAAAAGACGCTTAAAATATTAGACACAGCTCCAAAAGTCAGTATGTACATTTACACAGTTGATTTCTCTAATTTTTCCTTTTTTCTTTATCCTGTTTCAGAGTCGCTCTGCATCTGTAAAACAGCTCGTCACAAAACAATTTTCAATTTTTAAGAGGTTTAACTTTTGGTCACTGGTGCTATGTTACATTTTAACACAGTATTTTCAACTCTATTAAACTGCTTCTTTGGGTCGAGGCTCATCAGAGAGGAAGCGTCTCAAGGCATGAGAAGGCGAGTCACACTCACTCACTATATTTCATTGATTTATTAATAATTCTGTGTATCAGGCAGCTCATAACTTCTATGTGTCACCGATGTTATGTGCTTTAATGGCTGGATAATTAAAATTTTGTCAAAATAATGCCAAAATATCATTTTTATTACTGATTTTAAATAGCTGCACAAGGTCACCTGATGGCCAACAAGTCAGCCAATTTATAGAATCCTCAGTTCTAACCAGAATGTCACTGGAGTCACCGTCACTGGTGTTACACCATATTCATACAATACCAGTGACTGTAAAATATGTTTGGAATTAAACTCCCCTTTTTGCATATATGATAATAGGAGATGGAAATGTAGATATTAAGATTGTTTAGTTTTGGGATGAAAGAAATTGATTTTTTTTAAAAATGTATCCACCTGAATTCCCACTTTAAATGGAGAATGACCCCAGTCACTAAATTGAGACACACTGCAGCAGCTGTACAGGAGGCTGAGGTCACCATGTCCAGTGCCAAGTGTGGGCTAGAGGGGTATAAAGCCCCCAGCATTGGGCTGTGGAGCAGTCAAACTGCGTTCCGTGGAGTGATAGAGCTCCATCCAATACCTTCGGGATGAGTTGGAATGATCCAGAACTGACCATCCAACATCAGTACCTGACCTCACTAATGCTCAATCAAATCCTCACAGCAATGTTCCAACATCTAGTGTAAAGCCTTCCCAGAAGAGTAGAGGCTACAGCAAATTCCCATTAATACCCTTGATTTCAGAAGCAACACCAGAGGAACTTTTAGACGTATACATCAATAAACAAATGCTTCAAAGACATTTGCTCCATCTTCACAGTACATTCAAAATGAATAACAGCTCAGAATTATTATCATTTGTTTCTTTACAGAAGCACTGCAACCGTGAAGGTCAATTTCACGTCCATATCTCTGGCCAAGAACGAGCTGGGTCCGAGCATTGGATCCACTGGGGTGCAAGCATAATCCATCAGCCATACAAACCCCACCCCCGCTGCGCTTCCCCTGCGGCAGGCCTGAGCACCACTCCAAACCCGCTGAGCCTTCAACTAGCCTCACCTAACACGGCTGTCCTTACATTTCCCAGAATAGCCCACATACGCTCAAACCACTGCCATCCATTACAGTCCCACACAACAGGTTCTGTTCTTGCTCCGCAGACCTCTCTGAAATGCATTATTACACAGGCCAGATTACATTCTCTATTGACTCGGGAGGCAGAAAAATAAGTAGCGAGAGCGAAATAAAAACAACCAATTACCAAGATTCCAATTTAGGCACCCACCAGCTTTTCCCAGATTAAATGAAATCATGGCAGCGGAGCAAAGGAACAGGTCCGACGTGGGATGCGAGTGGGCTGTGAACAAGAAGCATTTAGGGAATCCCAATTTTCAGACCCAAATAGACTTAAATGAACTGCTTCGTGGCTAATCAGCGACTTTTGCGGTGCTGGGGGTCGTTATAATGTCACAAAGGAGATTTTTGAAAGGGCGTCTACACTCCGAGCACGTCTACGTATGCTAAACAGGTAGCTTGTTAGACTAACAATACCCAGATATAGAAGCATATGCAGCTCTTTGTTATAAAACAAGAAGAATTGCCATGTCCCAAGGATGCAGCTGACAAGATGCCAACTAAATGTTGTGTCTGCATATTGTAGAAGTGTGTGCACATGGCTATGCGTAGCCACACAGGTGTCTAATTGCTGACAAGAGGCGCTAGGCTTCGGGAGTCGGTGCCAGCTAGCCCATTACAGAACGAGAGCACAGGTGTTGCCACTAGCTGAGCTCCAGCTTGGACCGAAACCCGTCGTCCTACTGTGCTAGCGTGGGACTGGCAGGGATGCTGGCGCTATCTGGGAGCCCATCCCAGCGTGAGCTAGCTTAGCTTGGCTAACGCACTGACAGACTGCAGGCTAACGTGTTTGCTTTGCTCTCGTCAGCACTGCTCCCACAGGTGCCGGCCGTAATCCAGAAAAAGAATCGCTTCGTGAGGAAACAGGCACAAACACAAACAAGTATTGTGGAGCTGTGACAAGAAAAGTTGGGGGGGAAAACAACAATATCTGATGTTACTGAAGGAAAAGGCTTCCTGTGGCTAATGCTAACGTGTATCTCCTTTTCTGACCTGTGTGAGGTCCTTTTGATCTACTTTTGTCCTCTTAGTGTTAAGAAAAGAATTAGTAAGGGAAGGAATAAAGATGTATACAGTATAAGGGAAAGGTTTTACATATAAAGCAAAACATCATATCGTTTGAACTCAGTGGGATTTCCTATTCATGTTGCCAATAGTAACTCAGCAGGGTTAGAATTTGCACAATGCGCAATGCAAATTGGAGGTTACTATGGGGGTTTTAATTCATGGTGGGCCATGTTAGCGTGTAATTTTGATTCCAGTCGAACTATGGCATTAATTGAGCATGCTCTGTTTAATCAGTGAAGCAGTCAAATGACCGAAAGCACTGAGCTGATTGCTGCATTCCGGCTGTTTTATAACATGGATTTACTTCGCAACATAAGCGACAAACGGACACTTGGCTTTGCTGAATGTTAGTTTAGCTCTCGTCCTTTTTGCTGTGAATTAATAAAATAAGAATGAAAACAGTTTAACAAAGAGGTTTATACAGAAGTCTGGAGAGGACATAAGCTGTTGCTATAACTGTATTATCTTCAGATCACAAGATAATTAACTCGTTATCTCAAGATAACTTTTGTTATCCCGAGATAACAACTCATTACCTCAAGATAATAACTTTGATATCTTGATCACAAGATAATTAGTCGTTATCTCAAGATAACTTTTGTTATCCTGAGATAAGATAACCAACTCATTTTCTCAAGATCACAACTTTTATCTTGAGAGCACAAGATAATTAACTCATTTTCTCAAGATAACGACTTTGTTATCTCGAGATCACTAGATAATTCATTCATTTCTCAAGAAAACAACTTTTGTTATTTGGAGATAACAAGATAACCAACTCGTTATTTCAAGATTACAATGCAGAAAATTATAACTACTTTGGCCTCTCTGTACTTCTGTAGGTTTAACATAATGCAAAACATAAAAAAAACACCAGCCAGTTACCAATAGCTTTTAGCAGAAAATGCTAAATGCTACTTGCTAATAACAAATGTTTTACCACTGCTGCTTTGGTTAGCGTCACATTACGCAGAGATACTCTTAAAGTCTGAGTGTTGAATATTAAAAATGTTTGTATGACAGTAAAACCGATCACTGTATTAAACATTTAGCAAGGTTCGGATGAAAAAACAGCATAGCAATATAAATCAAGGCTTAAAACTGCTGATCAGATCAGAACTTTTAACGAGCACCTGTCATCGACATCCCTCGACCAACACGCCCAGCCTGCTATGTCAGGAAAATCTAAACATAACAGCACAAACAAAAAGAAAGGAATGAAACCGGCTCTATATATGCACATGGTGCTGTGGACTCTGCTTTGTCCAGGACTATAGATGAAGGTCTTAAAGAAGAAAAGTATTTTATTCACTCTTATTGCTGGATGTGCACACAAGGAATGGACAAACAGATGAAAACCAGACAGATGAGCAAGCTCAGCCATGCTCCCTAGGTCACCTTTTGCTTGGTTGTTCTCAAACAATCTCCTCTTGATCTCAGGTTCTTCTCCTAGATGTGGTTAAGTCCAGTTTGAAATCAGAACGAGACTTTAGCCATTTTCTCCTGTTTCTGAAATTCGGCTCCTGACAAATAAAACTCAGATTTTCTCACTTTGATCAAAATGTTGTCACACATGTGGATTAACTCTTCAGTGTGTGACTCGTCTCAGTCCACTCTCACTGAATAACATTAAGATTAAGTGACCTATATTAGTCCCACAACTGGGAAATTTCAGTGAAACACCACATACACACTAGTGAACACACACACCTGCCCAGAGCAGTGGGCAGCCCTATCCACAGTGCCCAGGGAGCAGTTGGGGGTTAGGTGTCTTGCTCAAGGGCACCTCAGTCATGTACTGTCGGCTCAGGGGATCAAACTGGTGACCATCCGGGCCCAAGGCTGGTTCCCTAACCATCCAGCCCACGACTGCCCTCAGGAGGTGCACCAGTCCTGGAGGTACTGCAATACCAGGTCGATGTATGGCACGGAGAAGCAAGCTCCACTGCCGTCTCCCTGTTCTAAAAATCAATTGAATATGTAGTCCTCGTATAGAGGACGCATCGGATATTAAACTGATTAGAACGGATACTGCACTTGATCTTAGCCAAAAGGCATGGAAGCGATGGAATATCACAGAACTCTCTCAGCAGTCTGTCAGTGCAGAAGGAGAACTCACACTTTTCTCCTTCATCACCAGAACGTCTCACAGCAAAATGCTGATGTTAGTCTCCTCTTTTCTCCTGAAAAAGAAACAATTCAGAAATCGGTGATCCTTCATGAATATAATATTGAGATCTGCTTTATTTCCCTGAGACAATGTCAAGAAAGAATTTTTTCCCCTGGCCATAAAGGAGCATAGAGGCGGGACAAGGTAAGGTGAAGGTAAAGCTTTTCTAGCAGTTTTCACCAAAAGAGAAAAATACTGCTGAAATACCGCAGCCATTTAGTGGGCACTGGAAAGTTACTCACAGGATATACTCTGTACATGTATATTATGTGCTTACTAGAGTAGGATTAACCTAATTAAAAAGAAAACACAGATTTAGAATCCCTGGGGCTTTAAAAAATGAAAATGAGCCATTTGGCTAAATCTGGCACATTTAGATCATGAAATATGGATAATGTGTGTTTTGTATCTGTTAAATAAGCAAAGAAAGTAAAGCAAAGCAAAAACACCAGGCTAAGGCCTTACAGTACAACCTGGAGTTTCAGCTGTATTATTTTCTTTTTTTTTGTTTTGCCTCCTGTATAGAGTGGTGTTCCCCTATTAGCCTACTTTAGGATGAAATATCTGATTAGCAAACTCCAGGTACAACCCACTGGAGACTGTATGTCTGCAAAAGGGACAGCAAAATGGCCCATAAAGGAAGAGAATGAATCCTCACACAGAGACAGCTTGCAGTGTCAAGCGCTAATGGGAAATCCAATAAGGGCAAAAGTGTGTAATTCTTAGCCAGGTTTAATATACAGAGAAGTTAGAGGGAGCTTCCCTGCTGCTACGAGCCTATTAAAAAAGACAATAAGACTTCGAATGTAGCTGCCAATGAGTCAAAACCGGTGGTGAAGAGCCAGTTAGAATGACCCCATTTTGCCTAATGCTACATTCATTTGAGCCACTTTCTACTCTCTTAAAGCAACAGTTTGGTGAAAAAAATTAAAGCATGCTGTAGTCGTCAGTGGCCAGCCATGACTATTAGAGCTAGTCCTTCAGTTTGGGTCAAAAAAGTCATAAAAAAAAAAAAAAAAAAAAACAAGTGAAAAAAGCACTTCTATGATTTCTAGTAGTATTCTGGTCCTAAGCCAGGGGTGTCAAACTCAACCACTAAAGGGGCTATTTTAGAAAATCTCACCACATCTTTAGGCCAAAAAAAAATGTTTTTAGTTCATTTTTAATTAATGTTATGCTACAACTTGAACTGGCCATTGTTCATTTAAAATACGCAAAAAACTTCAGCAGTAAAATACAGACACTTAGTAGTAGACCTTGAAATATTACATGAATACTTGAAATATTCAAAATTTGAATGACCCTATTTCCTTGAACTAGACACCTGGCATCCTTTCTTTGCTGCATGTTCATTATTACTTGGTACTCAGTTTCTGAGCTGCTGAGCTGACGTTAGGTGTTTATACTGGCTGAGCTGAAGCTGAGATGCAGCTAGTGTGTTTGGTGATATGACTGGTGTGGAATTGTGTAGAATTGAGTTGAAACTGCTGTCCCATAGACTGCTGTTGGACTAGGAGAGTCAGAGTACTGGTTGATTCCTCTGTCACTTCCTACTTACACCGATCAGGCATAACATTATGACCACCCCCTTGTTTCTACGCTCATTGTCCATTTTATCAGCTCCACTTACTATATAGGTGCACTTTGTAGTTCTACAGTTACAGACTGTAGTCCATCTGTTTCTCTGATACTTTGTTAGCCCCCTTTTACCCTGTTCTTCAGTGGTCAGGACCCCCATGGACCCTCACAGAGCAGGTACAATTTGGGGGGTGGACAGCAGTGCTGGTGGAGTTTTTGATCACCTCAGTGTCGCTGCTGGACTGAGAATAGTCCACCAACCAAAAATATCCAGCCAACAGCGTCCTGTGGGCAGCGTCCTGTGGGCAGCGTCCTGTGGGCAGCGTCCTGTTACCACTGATGAAGGACTAGAGGATGACCAGCACAAACTGTGCAGCAGCAGATGAGCTATCGTCTCTGACTTTACATCTACAAGGTGGACTGACAAGGTAGGAGTGTCTAATAGAGTGGACAGTGAGTGGACACAGTGTTTAAAAACTCCAGCAGCACTGCTGTGTCTGATCCACTCGTACCAGCGCAACACACACTAACACATCACCACCACGTCAGTGTTACTGCAGTGCTGAGAATGATCCACCACCCAAATAGTACCTGCTCTGTGAGGGTCCATGGGGGTCCTGACCACTGAAGAACAGGGTAAAAGGGGACTAACAAAGCATGCAGAGAAACAGATGGACTACAGTCTGTAACTGTAGAACTACAAAGTGCACCTATACAGTAAGTGGAGCTGATAAAATGGACAATGAGCGTAGAAACAAGGAGGTGGTCATAATGTTATGCCTGATCGGTGTATGTTGGTAGTTAATCTACCACATGAGGCCTTCTGTTCAGCTCCTGAGGCCCTAACCAATGGGAGAGCTCGCATGGCTGTATTGACCTAGATACCACAGAGAAAACCATGCTGATTGGATAATTTTCCATTAGGCGTTTCAATATTTTAACCTGTTTATTTCCAACCAAACCGTAACAATGAATTGAGCATTACTATAATACTTAGAGTTTAAATACAAGAAGCATGATGTTTTTATTAAAAAAAAACAAGATAAAAGTGAACCTTAGGTGGTCCTAAGGGTTCCCACCTGGTCAGCTAAAACACGATTGGTTTCCAAAGTTTGCTTCTTTGGGTTTACACCAGAGCTACAAGGCTAATGATGCTAACAAGCAGTGTCCATGTTTATAGATAACAGTGAGTCATACAGTGTCAGAAACCACATAATCAAGTCTATTAGAGATAAATGAACACACAGGTTGAGGTGGGCATGTGATGATGTAGGCATGCCGTTAGCACCATGCTAATTGTTGGGGTATCAGCTTACATGACTTGTTAGCTACTTTAGCCTGGTAGCTCCAGTGCTAAAACTAAAGAAGCAAACTTCAGACACCAAACACACCTTGGCTGATCAACTCTATTTAGATTTAAACTTTTTTCACTGAACTATCACTTTAAAGCCATAGCTGGGAGTTAAAACAAGCAGAAATGTCTCTTGTTGTCTTGTTGGATAAACTGTTGACTGCCCATCAGTCCCTAAATTCATCGTTGTTCTCTCACCACACATCTCTGCTTCCTTCCCCACCTCCTCCACAGCGCCTCTCCAGATCCTCGCACATGAATAATTAAGGCGACTAGCATGTGATTACACAACAATTACTCTCAACTCCTTAAAAATTAAAAGGGCCCCTCATGAAACATTAAGACGCTGGAGTTCTCATTAATGTGGAGCTCCAGGGAAGGAGCCCTCAAAAGGCTCTAGCCAAACAGGACAGTGGCCCAGAGAGGAGGACACTGTTAGAGTGGTCCTAGTGTTCGGGTTATGCATCCACTGCACGAGGCAGAACAGATCCGAATGTACAGAGGAGCTAACAAAGAAAGATGCTGTCAGAAACTG
The DNA here is from genome assembly GCF_904425465.1 of Colossoma macropomum. Taxonomy (NCBI): domain Eukaryota; kingdom Metazoa; phylum Chordata; class Actinopteri; order Characiformes; family Serrasalmidae; genus Colossoma; species Colossoma macropomum. The sequence goes on from NW_023494788.1 coordinate 231,245, forward strand.
CATCCCTAAAATGTAAATGGTGTTAGTTGCTGCTGAAGCTGACCACAGGCCTAACCCCATGGCTGACCATGTATCAGGGATTAGATATGATTCAGATGATATTTATTTATTTATGGCTCAAAAACGAAAATCAAAATAAAATAAGTTCTTTTAAAATTTGTAGATCTGTAAATAACTAGCAGAACCTCTCATCACTCTCGTTTCTGCATGCTAGCTGAAAAAGAATAAGCATGTAAGAACTTTGACCTTTATTGAAGCTACGGAGCTTAAAATGTCATCTGTTTGTATCTGTTTCATTGATGAAACACATAACTGGATTGAAAGTTCAGCACTTTCCACACATTTTCTCCACTTGTTTCAGTGAACTACAAGTGAAAAATACTTAATATCGAATTACAATATGTTTTGTTATTGCTGGAAATGGCTGTGACTTCTAAGGATTAAGCAAAGTGAGAGTATCTTTACATACTCTCTGATAAACCCTGATGAGAGTGAACTATCTGTGAGAGCGAATCAACATTTATATGAGCTGGTCCTCTCAGCAGGTCCAGTCCCTCATCTGTCACTGTCACCCCTGCACATCTGAAGAGCATCTGAGGCTGAAATTGCTGGTTAACTTCTTTTTATGCCGCTGAATTGCTTGTGATCCACTTTAATAAACATCTCATTCCTTCTTAAATAAAACTTATGAAAGCACTTTCTAGCATACTCATGCCAATTCATTACCACTTCTGATGAAACAGCATTTGCTTCAGCTACAGAGGCTCCTCTGAAACTTTTTCCACAAAAATAAAGTAACTTCAGAGTCTGCATGGTCCAATTTGGTGGGTGAAGATGCCTTGGATGTGGAGTAATTAGCTTCATCAGATATATATTCCTCAGTTCCCTCAACACTGTCGTGCAGTTTAAAGTCTGAGAGGAGCCGCCGAAAAGTCGCATAAACACACCATCAAAGCTCGCACTGATCATGCTCATGAGGTGAACCCCTCCCTTTCTATGTTTCCAAACAACAGTTAGATACTAGCAAAGCTGGAACCATTCAGCAATTAAATAGCTGCCTTGAAAAGCCGCCTGCTGGGTCTTCTGGGTAAATGTTGGCACTTTTGGATAAGACCAAGTGATGCAGAACAGAAGAAGCCCTCAGATCTCTACTCTTGAGAAAAATGCTTTTTCTTTATCTTCACTGCTTTGCAGCTGAAGATCATTTGAGGTTTCATCCAGGCCTGGGAGACAGGGCGGTATAAATGGATGTCGGTGATGACTGACAAATAACCTGATGACAGCGTTTCAAAGACGATTCCCAACTGTCCTTGACTGGGGTTTCCCCCAGAGTTCAACATACCATCGGAGGAAAATCCTAAGCATTTTATGGACAGCGTAAGTGTCCCGATGGATCAGATGAGTTGTAAAATTATCAAAATACAATACTTCATGGTTTCCCCACAAGGATCTGGAGCCGAATTCCAGATTGGCTAAGCTATAATGACGTAAAACACCTAGTTTTCCTTAAGTTATGTAAAGCACATGGACATAAACTCACTGTTCCCATTTAGCACTCTGAATTTTCATCACGAGTGGGAACTATTAACACACAAGTGGCTTTTATGTGTGTTATTACAAAAAAGAAACCATGAACCGTGAACCCACACCAGGAGGAGCTCATGAATGCACAGTTTTCAAATTGAGAGGTAACCCAAAGGTGTTGATTTCTGCATTATTATATGATTTAATATGTGAAATACATTAAATCAGTTAACACCTAAACCACAAGAAGGTACAGAAAGTAGGTCTGCTGCAGCAGACCTGCTTGTATTTGCAGGGTTTTAGGGGGCGATACAATTGATAGTCCTGATTTTTTACCAAGCAAACCCTAGATAACCTAACCTAACCTAACCCTAGATATTACTCAGTCTCAGTTCCATCTCTGGTTGGCTGAACTCTCTCATACCCTAACCACAAGAACTGATGCTGCATTTTTATCATGACAGACAGACAATAACCACTCAGATATTCCATAATTTTTAATGAAACATCAGTGGAAAATTATACTACCACCACTGGCCTACCGTAACACCATCACAGGATGATGTTATAGCATATATAACTATATATATATATAACTATATATATATATATATATATATATATATATATATATATATGATACTATATCATCACTGTTATAGCAGTGATGCTATCACCATTGCAATGTTTACATGGCTGCATGTCACCATGAGCTTCATTCAGTCACTGTCAGCAAAGTCCGACTGCAGCATAAGCTGTAATGACAGTTTTTCACGGAACAAAAACAAAAACAAAGAAAATGACTGAATCGCTCCACAATGAAAACATTTCAGCCTCTGAACTCTCAGCTCTTCTCAAATGTTCTCATTGGCATCGCTGTCTGCAACCTGTGGCATCCTAGACAAACTCCTATCCACTCCGCAAAGAGAAGAAAACTCAATTGAGCTCAACATTAGCTCAGGAATATTGTTGGTATGCTGACATATCTTAAAAAGATGATGGCCATGAATACATATTGCAAAAGAAAGTAGCATTCATTCACACTGACCAGTCTGTAAGCTGCTTATTTCAGGTGAGCAAATTAATATTATCTATATATATTGGATCTGTGTGTCTACAGTAATCCCTGATCAATATAGCCTGATCCTATATAGCTACATAAGGCAGCATAAGTCATAACTTGCACAAGATATTTGTTTCATAAAATAAATGCAATGCTTGATATGGTTTTGATTTTGTATATGTATTTAAAAAGGTGTTAGATTAATGGCACATGTCCCAAAACACATTTAATCAAGCTAGCAAACTTAGCTGAGTAGCTGCTTTTTGTGTCTTACTTTTTTCAGTCCCTACTGTGTAGGAAAATATGTATAAATTACACTAAAATTAGATAAAAAGTCTAGATATTAGCATAAACATGATAAGCTAAATGTAACCAAAGCTAAATGAGTACAATTTATAACAGCTTAACATTTGAGAACCGAAGCAGGAAGAGCTAAACTCTTCAGAAAAGTCAAAAATGGCCCTGCAGCATTGAATTCAAACGAACACCACAGACGCTGTTTAAGTTAATCACATTGTCCAGTCAACACAATGGGAGTCATTAAAGTTTAACACTGTAAACTTAACACTAAAAAATTTACTCTGAAGATGCCATTGGATCTCTCATCTAGAGTCGCTTTATCTGCACTGCTTTGCCACTGAGGACCATCTGAGGTTCAATCTCTGCCTAGGTGACCAATCCCATGCCAGAACGAAGCTTTTTATGAGCTTTTCTAAGTTTAGACCCCTTCAGCTCCTTAAACAATCTGCAAAGGACCCATAAATCTCTTCGTAATTGATATTTCATAGCGGCCACTTCATTTTCAGGGTTCAAAGTAAAAGAGTTTGTGAGTTTAGTGTGACAAAGGGAAGAAAATGCCACTGGCGATGTTGTACATTATAAAACAGCCCAAAAGGAAGGAAGTAATGCGACAGTTGAGTGAAGTGTGTCTGTTACAGCATGTCTAATGGATGATACTCTCTTCATGCCTACACCATGTATAAACTCCAGCACCCTTCTTGCCACTATTACTCATTTTTAACTGAGAGAGGAAAAAAGAAAAGACTTTGAACTGCTGAGGAGGCTCATCTGTCCTCAACGCCTCATTCCTGATTCAGATCCATCTTTACTCACGGCACCAGGGACAGACTGCATGCGTATGAGTGGGCATACAGCTGTTTCATAGAACAAGACAGTGCTTAAACATATACTTTCCTGCCAGCGGACTCATAATTATGTATATCTTTAAGCAGCCAATTAAAATGGTAATGAATATTCGCTAAAGACTGCTTTCCTAGGGGAAGCTAATATAGCAGCATTACGTTGCCAATATTTTGCCTGTGTTTATATGAATCTAATACAAGGTCATTTGAATCCAAGCCATCAGCCATAGAGCTTTTTCCATAGCAAGTCTCTGACAGCTGTTAGCTTTGCCTATTCTCTTTGAGTTTGGCTAAATTCATTTGGAATTAGCATTAATGTGCAGCATGGGGGAGCTCAGACTAATAGACTCAAAATGGAGAATGGAGAATTAAATGTTAAATATTGAATGTTAAATTAGGCCATTACTTCTGTACCCTGTAATCTTTGCAGGTTATGATTATGTCCCAAGCAGCGAAAATCACATAGCAGTGTATTAGCTAGTCACTACACTGGCTTTGAAGATCACTGGTGTTCCAGCACATACTGTGTCAAAATACACTTCGATTTTTGGGGTTTGGGGAGCTCTTTTCCAAATGTGCCTGAACCTCCGTTGGCAAAGGAGTCAGACAGGGCTGCTCACTGTCACCACTTTTGTTCAACCTGTATGCTGAACATGCAATAAGAGAAGCAGGACTGGGAGAAGATAATTGATTGGTGGAAGAAGCATCAATAACCTTCGATATTTGGATGAAATGACACAGTGGAAAATCAGGAGGATCTGAAACCAAATAATGATGATGAGAGTTGAAGGAAAAAGAGATGAGATTTAAGCTGAATATGAAGAAAAAGCTTATGAAGGTTAAAAGATAACTCTTCCCATTAAATGGTGAACATGTAGAAGTGGTGGACTTGGCCTACTTGGATCAATTAACAACAAAAGGATCCAGTAGTCAAGAAATAGAACCCAGATTGGCACTCAGCGGAACAAAGAAGAAGGTGCTTGAAATGATCTTCAAATGTAATTATGTGCCTCTACATAATGGTCTTCTTTGAGGTTCTTTATGGTTGTGAAAGCTGGTGAAGATTTTTAAGAGAACCTTGGACGGGAAGGAAACAAACCAATGGTCATCAGCAGTTGGAACCTACTTAATGGCACTTAATAATGCTAAATTTTTATTAGCTTTAAAATTTTTATCTGTAAAATGGTTGCTATAGTGCAGGGGTTGCAACACAAATGTTAAGAGCAGCTATTTTGCCCTTTTTTTGTTAAAAATTCAAACCACCTTGGGAGTCACAACATTTTATGTCCATTTTACCATCTTGGCTGTAAATATGTCTCAGTATGTGTTAATGTACTAATAAAGGCTAAAAAATCTAATATAAACAAAAACACATACTTTGCTCTGCTTTAAGATTTAGCTCAGCTATGGCTGCTTTTCTCGCATCTCTGGCAGGAAACTTTCCATTAAAAGTAGAATGTTTTCCTGTAAAATGTCTCAACATTCAACTTTTTATAAGACTGAAGTCAGCTTCCCAATTTCCCCTCAGCTTCCCTTAAATGGTGCCTGACATGCCAGAATGTAACTGGCTGTACCATTTAAGGCGGAACAGGAAAATTCAAATGAGAAGCTGGCGAACGAGAAGCGACTTCAGCTTCAGTGTTTGTCAGTTTCTCGTTGAAGATTAAACGTATCAGGCAAACCAGCTGGAGTGATTATGAAAGTCCATTCTTCACCAAATCATCGATTGCCGTTTCGTTAGCTACTAGCTGGGCAAGACTGTTGTCTGCATTGCTATGGTGACCAGCAGTCTGTGCTGATCTTCAGGGATTAAAGCGTGAATTAGCAGTTATACATTAATTCCAGTGTTTAAGACCATTTATTGTTAAATAAACATTGTATTGAACAATCAGCAGAGCTTTTATTTTATTTTATTTTTACCTAAAATTCTGATTCTGCTGTGGATCCGCAACAGGACAGTAAAAGAGCTGCATGTTGCGGATCTCTGGTTTAGTGTGTTAGGTAACATTGTTGCCCTCCATGTATTAGATTAGGGTTCAATTCCCTGCTCGGGTGAGATTATACCAATAAGAGCCCTTGGCGAGACTCCTATTGCTACATTCTCCCACCTCTGTAACTCACTCTGGATAAGAACGTCATACCATAGATAGATAAATATTGCTAAATCTAAACATCAGTGTTGTTGGGGTTCTAAGCCCATTGTTATTCAACCATTATGATTAAAAGACCAATCATTTCCTGTGAATCTACCGAAGCCATGACAATCAGGAGTGGCAGTGCGTTTAGTTTGCCTGAGCTGTCCCTGAAGTCTCCTTGTCTGGCCCCTTTTCATTGAGGGCTTGCCTGGGATGCAGTGGTGATTATGGCCTTGACACTCAGTGCCGCAGTGCTATTTGTGGGTCAGCAGCAGTGGAGAGCAGCCAGCCCCGGCAGGATGGAGCTCATCCATCTTTAACGCACATACAGTAAATAAGTAAAAGGGTCCGGAGGACTCCTGTTTTGTTTTAAAGTGACAAGATGATGGCAGATGGGGAAGAAACCTGCAGGCGATGGAAAAGCCTGCCGCGTTCGAGTTCTCGGAAGCTTCCCTACAAGCTCATTTAAGCTGCAGATCAGCAAAGTGCGGCGGGGTTTATTTTTGAATGCGACATTCCTTGCCTGCGTTTTAAGTTGTGATAAGCGCCTTAAAGCCAGCCATATAAACAAGTATACAACTGGGAACGCTTAGCTTAATGCAGAGCTCCGTACCAGCTTTGGCATGCCAGGCACTAAAATAAGGGTGTGCTGGGTGGGCACTAGCAAAGATGTCCAAGTTTGTTGTTCAGACAAAAGTGCGTTTTTACTTCCCTCAAATCCCCAATGTGTGAAGGGCTGAGCAGCACTCAAGACTTGTGAATTAAAAATATATTTCATAGGAACCTATTTGACATATTTAAATATGAATGATTGGTTGGTTTGTTTGTTTACTTGTTTAGATAAATGGGCACAGTTTGTACCTGCTGTGCAGTTTTATCAGGTGGGTTAAGGACCTACTGAGCTAACTGAATAATTAATTTGGTCCACTACAACTACTTGTGCAGCATTTTTGATCAGATCTATGGGTTCTAAAACAAAATGTCGCGCCATATATAATTCAAGACAAAGGCTAAGCACAGCATTCCGAACATGTCACGCTGTATTATACTGTTTCACACACACCAGTCAGGGCCAAATGCTAGACTGGGGCAGCAGACAACCCGCTCACCCCTCTGAAACTGAAACGGAATAGAACAAGGCTTTATTTGATGACAACAGGCCAGGGATTTATGCTAGCTTTTGACTAGAGCAGCTCATAGCATTATGCTAGTATTTGACAAGGACAGGTCAAGGCATTATGCTGGTATTTGAATAAGTGAAGCTGTAGTGCTAATATATAACTAGGATATGAGTATTGACATGTAGCATAACAGCCTCTGTCATTTTAGTCAAATTCCATAACATTTCCTATCAGTCACACATTAGCATATTGTTGCTGTCCAATGAAAAACATGTCTCCATTTTTTGCGATTTTTACTTTTCTGCATCATTTGAGCTCAGGAACTGTCCTTTACATTGTGTGAAAATTTCATGATGATTGGACCAATAGAAATGCTCCAAAATTGCTTAGAATAAAATATCTTTCCATTAATTTACATTGAAAGTAAAGAAGGTTTTTGCTGTAAAGTTTCTATTTTGGAGATACTTGTTTTTCTTTGGACAACGACGATATGTTAAAGCATGCTACTCACATGCTAGTGCATAGGACAACATGTTATGCTAGCATGTGAGTAGGACACATTGAGATGTCTAGGACAGGCAAGGGCTTTGTGCTAACACTGAACTAGCATTTCATTCTGGTCTAAGCTGGTCTATGCTGGTCTAGTGCTGGTTTGGTTCAGCTGGTCACGCCTGCATGGTCAGGCTGGTTGACCAGTTTACTAGCATCACAGCACAATACATGATGGTTTTGTTGGTGACCAGCCATGCTGGTCTATGCTAGGTTTTCTAGCAGTGAGGCTAGCAGTGACCAAAACAAAAGTATTTCATGCTATTTTCATGCTATATTTGACTAGGACAGGATGTTATGTTAGCAATTTGAAGTGTGTGCATCTAAATATTGTGCTTACATGACTCAGCCAGCCTTGGACTACAACAGGTCTTAGCATTATGCTAGCATCTAACTAAGATGGGAGAGGCTGTAATGCTAGATTTAATGAAAGATTTATGCTTGTATGCAACGAGGACAGGAAAGGACGCTGTGCTGGCATTTGACTGAGACAGGCTAGTTCCACACTAGTACAGCATAGACCAGCAGAGAATTGAAATAAGCTGGTTGACCAGCATACCAGCATCCAAAACAAAACACAGGCTGGTTGTGCTGGTGTCCAGCATATCGATGTCCATTGCTGCTATTGCTCCAAAACAATTTAAAAACAATGCAATGAGCAGCTGGTGATCAAATTAGGTAAAAAAAAAAATGATAAAAATGAAAACATAAGGTTTCCAGTAGTGATTCTAAAGCAGCTCTTCTTTTTAGCCCACTTTGGCCTGCTGTGGCCAGGACTCGTTTCTATGCTAATATGTTGCTAAGCTAACATTTGACTAAGACAAGGGAGGCTTTATGCTAATATTTGAATTGTGCTAGAATGTCACTAAAATAGAGAGGTCATTGTGTTAGCAAGCAAGTAGGTGCCTCCTCAAGATGTCATGTTACAGTGCTATTCTAGCCTTTAACTAAGATGACAGACAAAGATGAGTTTATGTTAGCATGTGAGCACAATACCAAGATGTAATGATTGTACCTGACCAGGACAGGAGGGGGCTTCGCACAAGCCCTGGACTAAAACAGGTCATAAAATTATGCTAGCATCTGACTAAGATGGCCAAGGCTTTTATGCTAATACTTCACTAGGGCAGGGTGTTGCACGTTAGAACAACACAGCAAGATGTGATTGTAAATAACCAGGACAGAAGAGGGATTTGCTAGCAGTGGACTTGGATGCGGTCATGACATTATGCTAGCATGTAACGTAACCTCTTATTGACCAGGGTATATTTTGGTTTGTCCGTCTGAATTTACATGACCAAATCGTAAGGCAAATTTTCAGAAACTGCATGAAATAAATGTAATTTTTTATTTTATTCATTTATTTATTTTTTAAAAGTTCCCCTCAAATTAACAGAATGTGTTTTATGATCAGACATATTACTATATGCTTACAATTTACTGCTGAAAGCCAAAAATCTTTGACGCTCTTTGTATTATTTTATAAAAGATATTTTTACAGAGCAGATCACTGAAGAGACGCCATCTGTTTATAGTTTATAGCCCAGATTTGGGTAAAATCTTTTTTTACCCTTTCAGTAGAAAAAAAGTTCAGCTTCTTTTATTATAAGGGTTTAAAATTACATCACCCATCTATTTGACTGGAAAGAAGACAGTTACAGCTCTCATACGACCCCCACCTTTAGAATGTAGCTTATGAAATATGAAAGTTATGAAGGATATAACGAAGTGCGTTTTGGAATGTATGCAAGTAGGATACACCAAGATGCCAGGCTCATTCTAGCATTTGACTAAGGCGAGATGACTTAAAGCTAGTGGCCAGAACTGGGGGTTGTACTAGCATGTGAGTAGGGCACATCAAGACTGAGTGCTTATGACTAGGACAGGAGGTGGTTTTGTGCTAACATTTGACTAAGATGAGAGAGGCTGTTATGCTAATACATGACTAAGATGGGACATATATGCATTCAAATGCTAGCATAATGTGACTAGGACAGGAAAGGGCATTGTGCTGGCATTGGACTAAAACGAGGAAAGCTTTATACTAATATTTTGCTAGGACAGGTCGTTGTACAAGCATGCAAGCAGGATGCATGAAGATTTTGTACGTGTATGTGGCTTGGAGAGGGAGAGGGCGTTGCGCTGGCATTTGACTGGGACAGGCCAGCTCCACACTAGCATCCTAAGCAGCTCTTCTCTTGACTCCGCTTTGGCCTGCTGTGGCCGGGACTCAGTCACTCATGAATGATGTACTTTGCTTCACTGGCGTGTGCTAATCGCCCTTCGGCGGTACACAGGTAATGTTGCGCAAAGGAAAGGAAAGCCCTTGTGACAGACAGGAGGTGGTGGATGTCAGTAAGGGGGAGGGTAAAGGGGTGAGTGTCGGAGAGGGGAGGGGTCGTCTGCAGCAGCGGAGACGGATTGAGCCGGGCTAAGATGAAAACAACTGGAGCAGACAGGATGCAGGAGGATTGCTGTGGGGCAGTCAAGCCTGTAAGCAGCCGCTTAGTCACAGAGCGACAGGAGCCAGTCCTGGAGTCGGTGTCAAGGCCTTTACACGCTAAATGTGATGAGAACAAATGGCACGAGTGCAAAATATGCTGAAACACTCTTTATATCAAAACGATTCACACTGGATGTGTTGCAGCTTTTCAGAATTTGTCTGTGACGGTGTTCAAAAGGTTAAGTCATCGTGAAACTTAACAAAACATATAGTTTTCTTCAGTTGACAATGATCTGCTTTTGCTACTGTTCAAAAAAATGCAAATGCAGATTTGGGTACAAATACTAAATCATTCCACCAACACCAATTCGACTCAACGTTGCATCCTAAAGTTCACAAAAATTAAACCAGCCAGCAAATAAAATATCACATTGTTTTCCTGAAAAACTGTTTTAGTTGCTTGAAACTTGCCTGAAACTAAATTTCACCAGTGTTGCATACAATGTCTGTGATTAACAACCAGTTCTAATAGTTACTCAAAACAGTATTTCATAAATGAAAAGTATTTCATAAATACTAATTACTTCTCTCAAACTGTAATGATATTATTTTACTTAGTTCACTATTTACTTACTTTACCATCATATCCTAGTAAAAGTAAAAGACTACTCATTACTTTGCTTCTGTGTTACTCTCTACAGCCCATTCAAATCTATACCAACTGGGAAGTACAAGGTATAAACCAAAAGTAGTACAAAAACAAAAAAACAAAAAAAAAAATCAAATCTCCATTAATATGTATATGGATTAATGTAAATCTTACAGAGCTGGCTCACTCAGATGAGGTTGGGTCTCTTCTTCAACACAGGTATCTTTATCCATCAGTTTCATTTGAAAGATCTTCACTGTTTAACCCCAACACTTTTCACAAAACCTGCTTTGGCAAAAAAGTTTAATAAAACAGATCAAAATACTGATAATGTACTGAGTAATGATGTCAAACTAACTAACTAAACTAAACTAACTTGTCGTATTATTTTATATATCCAGAAAAATGGAATTTGAAGAATGCTAGCAAGGAATGTGCATTCTTATTAACTTTGATTTGAGTTCATTATCTGTTTGTAAATGATTATGACAGGAGAGAACTTTGTGCTAACCCTGGACTAAAGATCAAGAGGTTATACTAACATTTGGCTATGATGACAAAGGAAATGCAGAGGAATATATTTTTGTGTTTTATTATTTAAAAACAGCCGAGGGTGGGTTTTCAAGTCGGATGAGTGGTGCAGGCTGCCTCTTCAGATGAGCTAGTGAGCTAACAGAGCTAACCAGTGTGCCGTCGGGTGCTGTTGAGGTCTTGTTTTCACAAAAGATATTTTTTTCTCTCAATAAATGATGTGCCAACATATTATTTGTCAGTAATACTGTACACCTGGGTCAAGACACAAAAGTATGTATAAAAATTGTGTTTTACTTATTGCTTGACTCAAGCATGTATGAATAGATAGATAGATAGATAGATAGATAGATAGATAGATCTTTTTTATATTCTGACAGTAATGAAATACTATTCACTTGGGTCAAGATTGTCGTTTTTCATATTTTGACATAATTTGAAATTTCCCGCTGTTCTTTAAATTGCGTTAAAATTTCATGATAAGACCAGACATTGGTCATGTCCTTCAACACATCCTTGGCAAAGTGCTCAAATTGAGAATATATATAATATATATTATATATTATATTATACTTCTACAAATTATACTTAGAAAAACTGTTGCATTTCACTGAATCACAGTTTATTTTGTCCTCCTTCCTGTGATGAAACGTAACGAATACCCCAAACAGTGACTTCAGTATTTGATTACTGCCACCTTAAAGGCTTAACAGAGTGCTCGAAGACCCATACACGTCCCTACTAGCTACTGATCTGGCTAATTAGCATAATAAACAGACTTGCTGTGATTATTTTTGAATTGTTACTTGTAAATTATCTTCAGTGCAACCAACAACCTTCAGCAAAAGCATCTGCATCAGGATCTGCCTCAGCCGATACGCTGAATTGCTCGATTCACCCAGACGCTCTCACACTGCAGCCCATCAGGTCAGACGCTAAGACAGACATTGACAAACGACACCACTGCTGAAACCATCCCAGCCTTCTGCAATCAAGTGTGGAGTACATGAAGACTGTCTGTGAAAGCTGCTTAACCGTCCTAGCGGATTGAGAGTGGTGCGTTTTATTGATTTTGATGGTATCTGATGGAGTCTGCTGTATGAAATACTACAGTCACATCTTGCCATCCAAGACAGCATCTCGAGGAGAACCAGACGCTCTCTGCCCTCCAGAAAACATGGAAAACTTCAGTTTGGTATGTAATTTCCGTAATAGTACGATGCATTATACCATACAGGCTGAAAGTTAGGCCTCACCTTCAGCTTTCTCGGAAAAGGGAAGAGATTGTATTTAGATATAAGGGCTCTTGCTAAAAGGGAAAAAACAAGAATTTTATTCAATTTGCCCTTTTGGCAGAGAATCTATCGTCGAAGGATGGCGAGCAACAGATTGTTAATGGAATCATTTGTCCTGCTGTCCCATTGCATTGTTTTAAAAGCCTCCTTCTTCCTCTGCTTTTCTGCGGCTCTCTATCGGCAGATGGATCTCTGGATGGCCTGAAGGAAAAGCTGCCGAACTCTAAAACAGCACAGGCACCTGGAAATATTACACTTATTACCCAAAACACTGCAGACGCAGAGCATAAATTTACAGGATGTGGCTCGTGACCTGATCAGGAAATCACAAAAAAAACAAGGTTTTTAAGCTATTTCTGCTGTTTAATCCACTCTATTCTATTCTAATAACATGATTCGTTTATGCTATTGTTGCCCTCATCTTGATATGAAAAGAACATGATCTACCAAAGGTGAAAATTCATAGATTTCCCTGCTGAAAAAAAGACCATTAAAGCCGAACCACTAGGATTAAAACCTGATATTTTTGCTTTCTAATGGGAACTGGCTTAATGGTTACCATTAAGAACTGCTAGTTTCTTATAGGACACCTATAGATCCTATCAGAAAACCATCAAATGTGTCTGTCAGTGAGTGCAAACTGCTTTCCTCAGCCAATGAGCTGATCAGCTTGCCAACCAATCGGTACTCTGAAGCAGTAACGCTAGCATCCTGCGGCCCTAAACCTGTTTTCTAAAATAGAAAGAGACTAGTAAGTCTTCTTTGATATTTTTAAGAAAGACATCCTTCTACTTTCCAAAGTTAAAGAAATGTCTTGCACAAATCATTAAAAACAAGTTTAAGGTAAGTTTTAGCCATTTAGCTCCATTCACCTTCTTTCACTCCATTCATTGAGGGCACTTGTGTTTTGCAGTCCTTTTTTATATATAATGGGAGAAATAGGAAGCGACCAGGCTCCCCTCAAACTGGCTTTGGTATCACTGCATACTGTTTACATACCACTTTGTTTGCCATGGATTGGTTTTCTTGTAGCACCTTTTTTAAAAAAAACATTGCCTGTCCTTATCCTATACACCATGCAGAAACAATGGTCACTTCGCATGTCAGGAGCCAGTTTCCTGTTGGACACCTTTAGATCCTATTAGAAATGCATCTGGAAAAAGTCCCAGAACAGCTGTTAAACCATTAGAAATCTTTACGCTGTCATATCAACCCATCAGGAAACACGAAATACCATTCGTGACTATTGGACACCAGCAGGAACCAATAGGAACTTTTAATGAGTTAAATGATTTTTTTCAGCAGGGTTTTATTTTGTTACCAGCATAAACAACAATGATGAACGGACCAATAGAAATGCTCTAGAATCACTTGGAATAAAATCTCTTTAAATTAACTTACGCTGAAAGGTCAGAGTGTTTTTGCCTTCTCCTGTAAAGTCTTTGGACAGCGACGATATACCTCAAGGCCCTTTATTGCTCTGATGAATCAAATCAATAGTCATTTCTATAGAAGCTTCCTACAGTGATAGGAAACACAGTAGCTCACAGAAAGCTCCAATTCCACACACTGATCCATTTTACTGACCAATGTGGTCATGCATGCTACTCTGGAGGTCAGATTTTAATCACTTAAATGGGACAAAAGCAAAGACTCTGCAATGTGTGAAGTTTGATAAGGTTAAAGAAGGATCTGAGGAGACGGATGTTGTGGTTCACATATTGATTCAGTTTAAACAAACAAGATCAGTTTAATTGAAAAGATAACTCAAAACTCAAAAGATGAAATCGGAAAAGCACCCGCTGGGAGCGGAAGGGCTCCACTGAACACTCGACTCCCGCTGAGGGAGAAACCACCAGAGTGACTATAACACAGACGCCACCCAGGGAATTCTCAGTCTAATCACTTTCATGTCTCTGCCAGTGGGAGCAGAGGAATATGGGACCAGAGTGAGTATGTGCTTCTGACTGGACTCAAAACTGGGACCAAATATAAAACAGGTAGATAATTGCAAGTGCACTTTATGTTCAGGTAGTCTCAGATTCACACACTCTGCTCACACGTATATGAAGCGTCTGATATTTACTGACCTCTAAGATGGCCACAACATTAAGATTTTCAGTTGCATTCTGTTTGTAAATGTAAATTATTTTTAAATGGAACAAAATGCATTTTTTGAGTGCTTTTGAGCTCCAGATAATCAGTGAGTGCAAACCGCTTGACTAGTATGTTTACTTCTAATGGAACGCATCCTTCTACTTTCCAAAATTAAAGAAATTTCCTGCAAAAATAGTTAAAAACAAGTTTAAGTTTTCATTTTTAGCTGTTTAGCTCCTTTCACCTTCCATTCACTCCATTCACTGAAAGCTCAGTTGAGGGCGTGTGGGCACTCTAGCGTTTTTATATATAATGGGAGAAACAGGAAGCGACCAGGCTCCCCTCAAACTGGCTTTGATATCACTGCATATTGCTTACATACCACTTTGTTCGCTATGGGTGTGTTTTTCTTGTAGCACCATTTTCAAACAACGGCCTGTTCCTGTGCACCATGCAAAAAAACAATGGTCACTTTGCATGTCAGTCAAGGAGACCCCTCCTGGCAAAGTGCCAAAAGCTATGAGACTCTCAGAGCTTGTGAGACTAATGTTCGAATTACAAAGTCTGTTTGACTAAATTGACACGAGGCATTATTCAATTAAGCTTGTATAATTTACTTCTGTATGGGTAGAAAGTCCAACAGGTTTTGTTGCTCAATGTTGCTTAATGAGTCTGAGCAACCATATGGACAGTGTTTCTCCAGAACGTCCAGTCTTCTGTTTGGGTCTTAATAGATGGTTTGTGGTTCTCTCGTCCTCTTTTACCTTCAGCTGTTCCAAGCATAATGGTCTTTTCCAATGAATGCGTCCAAGGTAAGAGCTTCGGTTTGGTTGTCTGGGCTTCGAGTTAGAGGTGAGGCTTGATTTGATTGAGGATCCATCCGTTTGTTTTCTTTTCTGTCCAAGGTTCTCTTAAAAGTCTTTACCAGCACCATAATTCAAAGGCATCTATATTTTTTCCTGTCTTGCTTGTTTACTGTCCAGCTTCCTCACCCAAAAAAGAACCACAGAGAAGACCACAGTCTGGACAATTCTGATCTTTCTTTTTATAGACAAATCTTTGCAGTCCTAAATCTATGACGCTGTTTTAAACTCCTATAACTCGAGTTTAAAAGCTCTTAAAATATAACAGCAGTGTTAAAATGTTTTATGATATTCTGTGTTCAGGAAATGAATATTCTTTTATATTAAACATGTTTAAGCATTTATAAACTATGATTTTGCTTAAATGCTCCATATCAACCCATTCACTTTGGACTCGCTCGGGAGCGCCCTCTAGCGTTTGAGAAACCCAGAAGACATTAGAGAGTGGCAACTCTCTTCTATACAAGTTCTCTGCTTATAAATATAATATAAATGAGCAATAATTCTCTTTTCAAGCTTCTTCGTTCTTGTCCCACTGAGTGCCCATCTATTTCCTGAGTACTGGATCCTCTACTGATCTGAGGAGGCAAAAGCTGTCCACCATCTCCACATCTTCTCCATCAGTGGTAAAGTTAGCGGTCTTTCCTGTTGTCATAACCTCAATCTTCTTCAGATTGAGCTGCAGCCCCATCTTTTCACTCATTCTTTAACCTTCCTTATAAGAGCCTTCAGGTCTTCCAGGTTTTACAGTATGAGTCATCCGCATATCGCAGGTTACTGATGTTTCTTTCATCAATCCAGAATGCTCGATCACCCTCCCCCAGTCCTGCTTCTCCCATTGTATGTTCTGCTTACAGGTTGAACAATAATGGTGACAGCGGGCAGCCAGGTCTAACTCCTTTGCTGATGTGTAATGAGTCTGTTTGTCCATTTTTCGGTCAGGACTGTGGCTTGTTGATCAGTGAAAAAGCTGTAATTCTAAGCTGATACTTCACTTAGGAAATAAATCAATCTCTCTGCATGGAGAAAAGAAAGAGAGATAACAGAAGAAAACAGCTATCGTTCTTCTTTCACCTGCTCCTGGGGCCTGTAAGGCTTGTAAATCAATTGGCTGCAGTGTGGCAGACTGTGGCTCTGCCAGAGAAGATGATGGAGTCAATATAAAGAACACAACAATCCAAGGAGTTCAGAGTAGTTTACAGTGTACAGCACCATTAGTCATTCCAATGGAACTTAAAGAAGTCTGATTTAGGCATGTCTACAGTCCAACGCCATGTGATTTAACTGCTGCTGCTATAGACCCCTAGAGCTGTGTTTTTCAACTCCAGTCCTGCGGACCCCCTGACCTGCTCAGTTTCAGGTATTTCTGATCCAACGCATCAGATAATTATACTGTATGTCCAAAAGAAACCTGCTCATCCAGAGTTTCTTCTGAAATGAAGTGAGTTTATGTTGCAGTAACAGCCTCTACTCTTCTGGGAAGGCTTCACACTAGATGTTGGAACATTGCTGTGAGGATTTGATTGAGCATTAGTGAGATCAGGCACTGATGTTGGATGGTCAGTTCTGGATCACTCCAACTCAGCCCAGGTATTGGATGGAGCACAGTTCCACTGCTCCACAGCCCAATGATGGGGGGCTTAATATCCCTGCAGCCCACGCTTGGCTTTGGGTGACCTTAAGCTCATGTGTGGCTAGAATGAGTGGCCCATTCTATAGGTAAATGCGTTTCTATGGTGATTATACAAACTTGAAGTAGCTGTATTCACTTATTACAAGGACTGTCTGGATACTTTTGTGTATCTTAGTGTATCTTAGCTCACTATTAACCATTACAGAGTGAAAGAAAGTTGTAGGTGTATTTGGAAAACTTTGTCACTCCATTTTTGTTGGTTTGCTCTGTACATTTCATGTTGAAATGCAGAGAAGCAAATCTTTCAAGTTGATTTAATTTACATTAACATGTACTATTAATAATGTAACTTTTATGCCTTTATAAAGTTGATTTGTTCTGAGATACGAGTTACTCTGATGGCAACAGTGGAATGGTATTCATTTGACCTCTTACAATTGTCTTATTACTGTAGTATCAGGTTGAAGCTGGATTGCTGGTTTTGGACAGTGTTAGTCTGAATAGTACAGTAAGTTCATATTTTATATCTTCATCAAATATTCTACAGCAAAGCACTAAAGTTCTTTAGAAATCCGAGCAGAAAAAACCTCACCAGCTCCAAACTTAGCAGCTCTGCCAAAATCCATTATGAAAACGTTATGACCCTGCCAGATATTCACAGTGGCGTTTTTAGAGACAAAACAATAATTTCCGTCTTTTAGGGAACATTTCAGAAAAACTATATCAATACCTGTTTAATGAATTAAATTACAACCCAGCATCTGCACCATATTTATTATGAGCACTCTGAGTTTCTGCTCTGTGTTTGTTATGTAAGTATTACTTGTCAGTTTTCCTTCTTTCTACACTCTTTAAAAACAAACGTATAAAATCTTTTGGATATAAAGTAATACTGTACATGCATGGTGACTTTTATATCGCCGTGCTTCTTTACAGAGCCCATATTCTACATACATCTTGTATTATTTTTTCCCCCACTTATATTAAGTTCACTTGTAATATCTGTGTGGGTTTATGTATCAAATCAGTAATTATTCATTTTTACATTTTCGTTATCCAACTTCACTTCATCCTTTAGAATTAAACTGACCTTTAAGACTGATGTATGTCAGTGAGTTCTTTGTTCTGATTGTCTACCCTTATTCAAAAAGCAGGAGCTAAAATGTGGAACAAACTGTCAGTTGGGGCTAAACCGCTGTAGGCTGAGTGGGCCGAGCTAAACTGTTGTAGGCTGAATGGCAGGGCTAAACTGCTGCAGGCTGAATAGGAGGGGCTTAACTGCTGTAGGCTGAATGGGAGGGGCTAAACTGTTGTAGGCTGAATGGGAGGGGACTAAACTGCTGTAGGCTGAATGGGAGGGGCTTAACTGCTGTAGGCTAAATGGGTGGGGCTAAACTGCTGCTAGCTGAATAGGTGGACATATGTAAATGTGTTTATGGTTGTGACATCAGCAATTTAGCTGAGTGGGCGGGGCTAAACTGCTGTAGGCCGAGTGGGCAGAGCTAAACTGTTGTAGGCTGAATGGGCAGAGCTAAACTGTTGTAGGCTGAATGGGCAGGGCTAAACTGCTGTAGGCTGAATTAGAGGGGCTAAACTGCTGTAGGCTGAAGGGGAGGGGCTAAATTGCTGTAGGCTAAATGGGTGGGGCGAAACTGCTACTAGCTGAATAGGTGGACATATGTACATGTGTTTATGGTTGTGACATCACAACCATAATTAGTTCAAAACAGGCTGTTTTTTGCAGTTTAGTTTCCATATATGGACTTGATAATGGATTGTAAGGTTTATTTACATTCTACATCAAATTATATATATGAAAAACAAACAAGCGAGATTTGTTTGTCCTTGTATTGAATGGGCACAAATCCTTCAGGTTGTCTGTAATCACCAGCGGGTGTTAAGGGAAGTTAAACGTCTTTAACCGCCGAAACACTCCCGAAGCGAGCGCCTTAGCCGAAACCTCAGAAATGAAGCCGAGAGGAGGGGGAGCTGAGCCTGTCTGCTTTACTGAAGCAAAGGACGAATACAGACTCTGACACATCACAGCTGTGTACCACACACACACACACACACACACACACACACTCCTCCTAAGATATGTGTGAGAGAGAAGCAGAAAAAATGTCCATTTTTCATTTGTGTGCGGTCTGTGCTGTCAGATTTAAGCTGGTAATAATGGGATCTCACAGTGAGCCCTTGGAGAAAGTTTAACTCCGAGCAGGAGCCGACCGGAATACGAATCAATGGAATGAGAGACCCTCAATATCACTGAGAAACACTTCGCTCAGTGAGCTCTCGGTACCACCGGCACCAGCGCGACTCAGACAGACATGCAGATCCAGCAGTAAAGACCACAAAAGCTGTAAAGGCCAAAGTACACAACTCCATTACATGAGAGAAAGTATAGTCTTGTATGTTAGTCTATTTACAGTCATTTGGAGCAAAGGTTTAGATGCCCCTGGTCAAGTTGCATGTTTTGTTGATTTTCTAAGTAAAAATAAGTTAACACATTCTATAGAGAACACACTTATGCGCATTTTAGTGCACGATTACTGTTGCTGAATTTAACAGAGTGGGAAAAAAGTAAGACATGAAACACAGCCTGCACCAAAGGCACTGTCGTGTTCTATGAGTCTGGTGGTGGTGTTCCCCAGGGGTTTGTACTGGGCCCAAATTCAGTAGTTTGATCAATTGGGATGCTCCTCGCTTTCATATCAGGAAAATAATACCAAAGCACTATAATGCACCTGATTATAGGCATATGCTTGGGGAGGCTACAGTTTCACCTGTAATCTGCATCTGCATGTGCCAGATGGAGGGGTTTATCATGACTTCATTATGGATGTTAATTTTAATAGAACTTCATTCTGGATATTCCTTTTATTAGAGCTTCATTCTGGATATTTTTTCATTCATTTTGGATATCAAATTTCAACTTTGTGGATATTTTGCACATTGATTTTTTGAAAAGCTTTATTAGAACCTAATTCTGTATATTAATGGATTAGAAATTCATTCTGGATATTCCTTTTATTAGAGCTATAGTCTGGATTTTTAAAAATTAATTTTGGATATCAATATTTTTTGTGGATATTTCGCATATTGATTTTTTGTAAAGCTTTATTAGTTATATCAGCATATTATAACTTCATTCTGTATATTAATGTATTAGAAATTCGTTCTGGATATTCCTTTTATTAGAGCTTCATTCTGTTTTTTGTTTTAATTAATTTTGGATAGAAATTTTATTTGAACTTTTTTGATTTTTATAACTGTATATGAATTCATTAGAAATTCATTCTGAATATTAAATTATTAAACCGTCATTCTTGATGTTCTACAGGTTGGTCAGTCATTTTCAAGTCTTCTACGGCTCTGTCCATTATTCTAGAAACCTTTCTTCATTGTTTACACTTTCATACATGTCGTTCAAACTGTTGTAAAGATAATTTCTGTTTTTGAAAAAATGCCATAAATGCTGTAATCATCATTACACTAATATCACTAGAATTTCATATACATGTATATATGTAAGTGCTCAGTTCTCATTTGGGGTACGCAGTGCCGCTCTGCTGTTTTTTGGATTTTCGGAGGATTGCAGTGCCTCTGCAGGATCGCTTTTGCTTTTCCTTTCCCTGCCGCCGCCGCAGAAGTAGATTAAAGTTACTCACGCCTCACTTCATCTGAACAACTCTCATTCATTGGCCTGGATGGGAACCAGAGGAATAATGTAAAGTCTCAGTAGCAGAACCACAAACAGGATTTTTCTCAGTGCTCAGTCAGAGCTGCTGGACAGAAAGAGCCACTGTTTGATTTAGCAAAGAAAAAAAAGAAGGAATAATACATTTATAGCCGTGACAAAGCGCCTGCTTCTAGACGAGCCTGTTTCAGCTCAGGGGATCAAATTCATAGGCAGAAAGACAGAGACCAGCACTTAAAGCAGCAATACATACTCAAATCCATCATTTAATATGCAATAAATAACCCCTCTCTTGTCTGGCACGGTGAGTAGTGCTGCAGAAAGCAGAACAGCGGAACTAGAGAACAGGGAGATTGCGTAGATCCTGGCTGTAAACAGCTGGAGCTGCACCCAGCCGGAACGGACAAGGCTGGCACAGTTGTCCGTCCGTCCATCCGTCCATCCTTCCGTCCTCGCCGTCTACACTTCCTTTCTTCCCTCCTTTAATTCCGCGTCCGCCAGTGTTATCGACTTAATCTGCTTTTAATTAACTTTGTATAAAAAAAAAAACAGGAGCACTGAGAGAGCTGAGACGCTCTGAGCTGTTGTTAAACAGAGAAGGAGGGGGGCGAAGGAGGGGGGCAGACAAAAGAAAGAGAAGAGGAAGCAAAGAAAGACAGAAGGAGAGGAGGGGCTGGGGGGGGGGTAGTAAAACCGGAGGAAACAAAAAACAAAGAAATGCAAGGCCTCGTGGGAACGCAGAGAGAAACAGGGGAAGTCAATGAAGATGGCAAAGTGCCAAGGACACGTTCTGCTGTTAGCATCAGGTAAACGGCAGCTCATTCCACAATTACACTATTTCTGTCGATCAAATATACAATTTATCCCCCTTATTATTGCAAATGTAGTCAATCAGACCAGACGTGTTTGGTGTCTTTAGTTTTAGCACTAGAGCTGTGAGGCTAATATAGCCTCGAGGCCAAAGTTCATAGGTAACAGAGAGTCAATACAGCATCAGAAACAACATAATCAAGTCTATTAGAGATTATTTAAATCAAAACTGACCCTTTTTCAATTTGTTAGTTTGTTTTCCTGGTCATATCAAACATGATGTGATATGATTATCATATAATACCATTTAAAAGACTAAATTCTTGTTTTCTTGTAATCGTCCATCAAAATCTAATGACTTTTGCGCCAGCTCTTAAACATCTTTAGATTTTTTTAATTATTTTGATTATTTTGATAACATTGACATGGACCAGTGGGTGGGGCAAATAATATTAACTAATATTAATCAATAAAATCAATTTTCACCTCCAGCAAAAAATAGAAATTGACCTTGATATTTTAAGTTAATAATCAAATATTTGTTCCCTTTAACTTTGTTGTCAGATGAACTCTGTGGAGCTGCTAGCGAGCAATGAGGGACAAATGGAGGGGTGAGAACCCCCAGCTGTGAAAAACTGATCACACCTTTTCCCAAAGACGGCAATGACAAGATAAAATGGACAGCTGCAGCAAACAAACCCGTATAAACTGTCTTATTAAATAAACAGCACTTAAACATAATAATAATAATAATAATAATAATAATAATAATAATAATAATCATAATAATAATAATCATAATAAAACACTTCTTGACTTCCTCGCTCACCTACGAAGACGAAAGTTTCCAGTTTTGCCAATCAGATACATCAGAATACATTCTGTCAGCATTATTGAAGACTGAATGTGTGATGATTTAGCATGCTGCTAATTGGTGGACTATAAGCCTCCATTAACCTGTTACCTCCAGTGCTAAGCTAAAGACACAAACATAAACCAAAACCATTTTAAATACCAAAATGCTGCATGGCAGACAAACCTCGAGCAACTATCTCTCAAAGTGAATACTTTCTCTTTCATATCTGGACCTAGTTAGAGACTTCATGTTTCGGTATGGATGTTTGTGGTGTGTGTAGTGATCTTCTGGAGCCATAAGATGCACTTACAGATGCAGTAGCCGATTAGGTTATAGACATTATGTAAACTGGAAACGTAGCAATGGCCCGAGGAAAAAATATGGCCCTCGCAGAGAGACGGAGCGAGCGAGAGAGATAAGGAGAGTTATGAGGAAAATGGCAGCCAAGAAACACTCACTCATCAGCTGAAGCCACCAGGATCTGGTGGAATTTGACGGGATGACGACAGAGCCAGAGCGGAAGAGCGGCCAAGCCGTCCCTGGACCCGCATTCACAGCATCCATGACTGAGTGACACAATCCACATCCAAACCTCTGATAGCCCCTTAGCGCTGGCCAGGAGGCTAATGCAGCCCAGGCTAATGCAAGGCCTGGACAGTGGCCAGTGGGCCTGAACAGCACAAATCCTCCTCTGAGATCTAAAGCAGGACTGATACTGCAGCGAGCTCAGCCTCATCCGCATCAACAGACATGGGAAACACTTGATATTCATCTCCAGCTATTTCTGTAATGAATCAATCTATTGACTATTATACGATTAATTGACTAATCAAACCATTATCTCTTCTGGAACAACACCACCAGCATTTATTACACAATTTTGTCCTTCATGAAAAGTAGAAGCCATATCGCCCCCTACACTTCCTGTAGTGTATTACAGTCTGTCAGAATGACTGTGTGGATCATATGAACATTATAGAGGCTTTTTAAATGAAACAGTAGAAGCCATATCGCCCCCTACACTTCCTGTAGTGTATTACAGTCTGTCAGAATGACTGTGTGGATCATATGAACATTATAGAGGCTTTTTAAATGAAACAGTAGAAGCCATATCGCCCCCTACACTTCCTGTAGTGTATTACAGTCTGTCAGAGTGACTGTATGGATCGTATGAACATTATAGAGACTTTTTAAATGAAACAGTAGAAGCCATATCGCCCCCTACACTTCCTGTAGTGTATTGCAGTCTGTCAGAGTGACTGTGTGGATCATATGAACATTATAGAGGCTTTTTAAATGAAACAGTAGAAGCCATATCGCCCCCTACACTTCCTGTAGTGTATTGCAGTCTGTCAGAGTGACTGTGTGGATCATATCAACATTATAGAGCTTTTTAAATGAAACAGTAGAAGCCCTATCGCCCCCTACACTTCCTGTAGTGTATTACAGTCTGTCAGAGTGACTGTGTGGATCATATGAACATTATAAAGCAGTCAAAACCATCAATAATCTCAGCTCTAATCACAAACCACCCTTACATACACACATAGTACATGACAGCACCTAAGATAATTGCAAACATTTAACTCTCCCCTCAATGCCAAAGTTGAACCAACATCACACCACTGCAGAGCTTGTAAAGCGCTAAACTGATGATAGAATCTACAAAAACGAGAGGCACATTTGAATCCTCTGCAGCAGAGATTAGGTGAGAATGAGCTACATTAAAGCCGGTGAGTAAGCCCTCCATGCTGAGCCTCCTGCTGAGGCCGTTTACCGTTTCTTACCTTTCATGCCGAACTTGGAGCGTCTGCCATATTTGTTAATCAGCACAAACATGACGAGGAGGAGAACACAGGCAAATCCAGCCAAGCCCACCGCGATAGAAACCTACAAACACATAACACACAAACACAAACATTACCACACTTTTATTTAGTCCTGCAACTATGAATTATGTCTATAATTGCTGTTATTTGATAAACTGCATAATTTAAACATTAGTTCCTCCCCTTCTGGTTCAGTGAAACAGCGTTAGCACCATATCACCCTCTAGACCTCCTGTAGTGTATTGCAGTCTGTCAGAGTGACTGTGTGGATCATATGAACATTATAGAGCTTTTTAAATGTAACAGTAGAAGCCATATCGCCCCCTACACTTCCTGTAGTGTATTACAGTCTGTCAGAGTGACTGTGTGGATCATATGAACATTATAGAGTGCTTTTTAAATTAAACAGTAGAAGCCATATCGCCCCCTACACTTCCTGTAGTGTACTACAGTTTGTCAGAATGACTGTGTGGATCTTGTGAACATTATTTGAGTGTTTTAAATATGTTTTCATACATTTATTTCATGTTTCATACAAATTTTCTCATTAACCAATGTTGCCATGTCAACCGGTTTAGAATGATATAGAGACCTCTGTAAAAGTCACCAGGTTTGTGGAGGTTCAAAACTCCAAAATAAAAGATAAAAGACCTTTCAAAGCTCAAAAGTCAAAAGTTTGAACACATCTTCTCATGAAGGCAAGGGTTAAACTTACAGTGATAATATCTAAAATATGAAATAACACATAGAATTATACAGAGACCAAAACATCAAAGACATTGAGGCATTGAAACATGGAAATGTGTTCATATATAGAAACATTTTCATCTATGTACTTTATCAGATTGTAGATTTTAGGAACATCCAATCCAAGATTGGTCTAAACCTTTGACTGATACTGTACTTGTACACATGAATCACAATCCTGCTGGAATGCACACATAAAAATTGATGGACGGCATTTTAATGTGACAGCTCAGTGTCAGGATTCACTCACTTAAACGAATAATATGAAGTATTTACTGAAAAAACAAAGCATTATAAGGACACTTTGAAGCTCAAGCTTGTTCTAAAAAGGCTCATTTTCTTTCTCTGACAGAGTAATTTAGTCCAAGGTCAAGCGTAATCCGTGTCCAGAACAGCAGCAGGCTGAAAGGTGTGTGTGAAAAGGTGGCAGTGTAATCCTGCCAAACAAGCCCACACTCACACATTCACACACCCCGAGAAAAGGAAAGCGAGAAAAATTCTTCTGTTGGCAAACCGCTGAGCACTTCATCAGCTCGGAGAAAAACAGCGCACACGTCCAGAGCGATAAGGCTAACAGTAACGGGCTCTGAGCGGCGAGAGCACCCTATTGCTAAACACACACACACCTACACACACACACACACACACACACACACCTACACACCTACACACACACAGTCAGCAGTGTGTGAGGGGATTAGTCTGATTCACACACTTCCGGCCCGTTTCTATAGAGATATTTTAATGCTCCGGTCGGCGGCCAAACAAGATTAAATGAACTTTCCCTCCACGGTTGATTGAGCAGAAAAGTGGCGTGAAAACTTTTATTATTCAAACCCTCGGCCTCTAAATGGACTTTAATAATAGGCCCTCGACAGCGCTCAGGTGGAAGGCCGCGGCGAATGGAAATGTAAAATCTGACAAATAAATGTTTGCTCGCTCACCACAGGGGCTCTGTCCACACCTAGACAGATGTTTTGAGAAGGAAAAGTTTTTTTCTCTGTCTTTTAGCCTCCTTTTCATGCCATTTTAGGTCACTGAAAAAGAGCTGGCCTACATTTTTCTTGCATTCGAATTTTCTGTCTGAAGTCTACTTAGGACATTTGTGTGGTTTTATGTACCAAAAATAATCATAATTCATTTTTTTATGAACGTTTACTGACCTTGTTTTATCCCTTAGAATTAAACATGCCGTCTCAACACTGATACACGTAAATGAGCTCTCTTCTGATTGGCTGTGCCTTGTTCAAAAAGCAATCTGAAACATTCCTCATACCTTCAGTGTGAGTGGGGGGGCTAAACTGCTGGCTGAATATACAGGAAGATGTAAATGTGTCTCAAAAACAAATTGAAAAGTGGCTGTTTTTGCAGCTTAGTTTTAAAATATGGTCTGTATGGACTGAAGCGTTTTTTGTGTCCAAGTCGATTATTTGCCCAAAAAATAATTTAATAAATATATGACATAGACCAAGTTATTCAACATTCCCTCTTTTATGACTTTTATGTGATTTTCTGTGTCCTGTTAAAAGTTTCTTTTTGCCTCTAAAAGTCTACAAATGTCAGGTGGTGCAACTGTCCATCCAGATATGTTGATTGAGTAAACTATCAAAAAAAGGTGATTTAGTTACATAAGTGTCAATAAAACACTTTGGCATGACTTTAAAATAAAAACCATGCTGCAACATAAGGCAAGTTTAAAAGCGCTCAACTCACTGAAAAAACTTTTTTCTCAAGTTGTTACTGCCTCAAATGTCAGGCGACGCAATCAAAAGTAAAGGACTTTTATTCTGATATGCTTTTATAAAAGAGGGACAAGTGGGCTGCATCATAAAGAAGACCCCAAGTGACCTTTATGGTGCAATGCTAATGTCAGTAGCCCTTTCAAAAACGTGATTTTTGAGTCCTGGTTAGAACGGTTCAGTTTACCATGTCAGGCAGTCTGACCTCAGGAGAACCATGAAAATGTGTAATTACCATAATAATGTTTATTTATATGAAAAAATGTGAGTAATGTGAGAACTCAAATTCAAGGACAAGGTGTCTATGGAGGTCTAAGTGGACAAGAGTTTAATTTGAAATTAGTCCGAAAAGTCAGGTGGCGCAATTAGTCAGATGGAGCAGCCAGACCAGCACAGTTTAATAACCAAAATAGACAATTCAAAGCTTTGATAACACTCACCATATTAAGATGTGAAATGCACATAGATATAAATGCAAATATAAATGCACATCATGTCCTTTTTAATGAAATCATCATTTTGAAAAAATGTATTTGTCATTGACCCCAGCACATTAAAAGTTTAAAAACCTTTCAATACATAAAATCAGTTTGTTTTTTAAGAAAGGAAACCTTGCTTTGTATCTCTATTAAACTGTAGAGTGGCCAGTAGTGGTAGTGATAAGTACTTAGGGCTACTGAGTGCTAGAAGTGAGCTAGCAAGCAGAGGGTCATGGGTTTAAATCCCAGGACTGATTGGCTAACCCTGTCATGTGCTTGGGCAGGACATTTAATCCTCCAGAGCTCCGGGCAGTGCTGCTCTTTTAGTGATGCTGTACTGCTCCCAAACTGGGCTTAGTCAGGCAGAAAAATGACCAATTTATCATATAAGCAGATTCATAAAGAATAACATAACTTAGCTTACAAAACTCACATTTTTCATTTATTGCTCATGTTTCGGGTTGTTACTGGTTTCTGGATTACTTAATTTTATTATTCATTTTATTAATATTTTTACATAAAGCTGTTGTGTTGTGTTTTCTACACACTGTGTCAGGGACGTGGGAAGAGGGGGTGCTGAGGGGGCTGCAGCAGCCCCTAATTTCAGGACTGCAACTGCTAAAAAACAATAATGCAGACATCTGAAATTTAATAACGTGTGCTTGTTTAGGAGCAGAGTTTGTATTTTCCTATTTTTATTTATATATTTTCAGTAGCTGCACAGTTTAAGTTAATGCTGTATTTTCATTAAAGTGAGCTTAAGCGTTTCCCTCGACAACAGCTGGCCACTTCAGGGTCACTAAAACACATATGTGATGAGGTTTAAAGAGAGAAAGTGTGGAGAGAGAGGCCAGTTCTGAGTCTCAAAGCAGCCTAATACTGTTTTTAAATTGTGTAAAAAGTCATCTAATGTAATAATGTTTTATCAACATTTATTAATCCGTTTGTTGTGCCTTCCAGCGTTAAATCTCACCGTGTGACTGTGGTCATGACACAATCAATTACCACATCACATATCAACAATCTGATTGGTCGCCGCTCGATTCATTTGCATAAAGTTTGTCCAGAATGAAAGAGCAGAATGAAAATGTGCATCAGCGCTCTGATGTGTCAGTTATGTGTATATGTTGTCCTCTCTTGCCTCGTTATATTGCATGATGACACTTTGTTTGATGTAAATTATCAAAAAAACTTATATGGAAAAATAATTTAACTCATATGGCAAATAATTTAGGATGTCATCATCATACAGGTCATGTATATGCTACTTAAAATTTCAGCACCCCCAACTTAAAACACCTTCCCGTGTCTCTGCACTGCGTAGAGCTCCATGTTCTATGTTTCATGCAGTACTCAAGTGGCTTCACATCAGATTTTATGATGTACTGTCAGGTCCACCTGGGCCAACATGCTCATGCGATCGTTTTTTTGTGTTCTCGTGTAGATTTTTGAAAATGCTGTTGGTGCAGACGAGGATTTTTTTCAAAGTAGAGGGAGAAAAAGGTGTTTTCAGAAACATCCTCATACAGAAACGAGGCCTGGGAGAGAGACTGAGTGTTGCTGGGGGTTTCTGCTTGGCCGTCTGCTGTGTGTGTGGGTTTGGTTTGTATTGATGTGGATGCGGTAATCATGAAAGCTTTATTTCAGGGTGTCTTATTTCTGCTTAAGGCAGCAGAAGCTTTGATGAAACAAATAAACAGCAGAAAATCGTAGCATGAAAATTTCTCAGGTTAGGAGCTTTAGAGGATACACACACATGCTCTTATTACAGCAACAGCCTAAAAACATACACTGAGGTAGTTTTTTATATCCTTCTTTAATGCTGTTAACTAATTTATCCCATCCCACCCATAGTAGTGCAGGCTGAAGCCCAGCTGCAGCGCTGTATGTTGCTCTGATAGAATTGTGATTGTAGCCCTCCTGTTCGTGTACAGCGTTTAAATGTTTTTTAAAGCGAAATCTTCCGCACCTTCAGCAACTATGGATGAATCAACAAACAGCAAACTAACAAAAGCAGCAGCTTGGTGGAGCTCCAGTTCCCCTCAAGATCCTCCACTGTAACAAGAACCCACAAGCTGTATGAACGGGGTGAGAGGCCACAATCACAGAGGAGCTGAACCACTGACTGTATAAATGATATATACACTCATTGTCCATTTTATCAGCTCCACTGACCATATAGTTTCACTTTGTAGTTGTACAGTTACAGACTGTTTCTCTGCATACTTTGTTACCCTGTTCTTCAATGGTCAGGACCCTCACAGAGCAGGTACTATTTGGGTGGTGGATCATTCTCAGCACTGCAGTAACACTGACGTGGTGGTGGTGTGTTAGTGTGTGTTGCACTGTTGCGAGTAGATCAGACACAGCAGTGCTGCTGGAGTTTTTAAACACCTCAGTGTCACTGCTGGACAGAGAACCAAAAACATCCAGTCAACAGCGTCCTGTGGGCAGCGTCCGGTGACCACTGATGAAGGTCTAGAGGATGACCAACACAAACGGTGCAGCAGATGAGCTATCGTCTCTGACTTTACATCTACAAGGTGGAGTGTCTAATAGAGTGGACAGTAAGTGGACACAGTGTTTAAAAACTCCAGCAGCACTGCTGTGTCTGATCCACTCGTACCAGCGCAACACACACTAACACACCACCACTACGTCAGTGTTACTGAGTGCTGGGAATGATCCACCACCCAAATAATACCTGCTCTGTGGGGGTCCTGTGGGGGTCCTGATCATTGAAGAACAGGGTAACAAAGTATGCAGAGAAACAGATGGACTACAGTCTGTAACTGTAGAACTACAGAGTGAAACTATTTGGTCAGTGGAGCTGATAGAGTGGACGATTACGAGTGTAGATACAAAGTAAGTGAATGAATATGCGTATCCAAGTTTTTGCTACTGTGGGTCTGTCTCTTCACTAAAGCCTGCCACAAACACAAAGACAACACCCTCATTTATTGTGTAAATGATGCTCTAACAGCTCCATACATTAAAAGACTCCAGTCAAATCAAAGCAGACAGACCTGCAGTAAAGCTTTCTGAGAAAAGAAGCTCTATAATTAGGAGCTCCAAACAGTTCTCCCCCCCGACACCGAAACATCACTATTAACAGCTCCAAATAAGGACATAATCTCCATCCAGCCAATTACGCCTCAACGATGAACCAAATTACATTTTAAAGAAGCAGTAAAACACAGTAGCCATGAGGGAGTTAGCCGATAATGAAGAAAAAGAAAAACAAAAAGAAAGAAAGGAATACAGAAATTAAAATAGAATAGCTCACATTCAACCGCCCTTCATCTGGTGAGTGTTTCTGGCTGCGTTCGTGTTCTAAATCCCGCTTAAAGGGTTGTTTTACTTCTTTTAAATCACAGATTTAAAGGAATAGAAGAGTCAAATTTACAGAGTTTGCCTCTTACCCCAAATGTGGCTACATGCTTGGCGTCTGAAGCACGGTACTAACTGCACGCCTTAATCTTCAAACAGTGTGGAGGTATTCAGTATCTCTAATAGACTGTGTGGTTTCTGATGCTGTATGACTCACTGTTATCCATAAAGCAGGGCTGTAGTGTAGATTTCTGTGGTCAAAATCTTTAAAGGTTCTCTGGTACCAGTGACAATATTACAGGGTAAAGGTGCTGTTTCTTTGCATTTTAATCACTTTGTCCACCTTAAATAAATAAATGAGATTGACAAAGCTATCTGTACATCATCAGTTTTCACCTGATGCTATCAACATGGCAAAGTTTACCTGGATGTCATGCAAAAAGGCCCATAAAGACTTTAACACAGCATTAGCTTGCAACCTTTCCAATAGGCTCCTATAGGCTAATAACTAAATAGCAAGCAGTGGAAAAAGTTCACCATGGTAAAGAAAACAAAGCTTAAAACTGGATTAAAAATGACAAGAACATCACAATCTACTGCTACTGCTGTAACTCTGGCTAATTAGCCTTTACCTGCTGGGACATGTTGGCTGCAGTAACTAACGTTGCGAGGTAAACAATTGTGTGCTGTGTTTAATATTCAAAAAATGCTTTTAACTATAATGAAGTTGGCTAGCTGGTGGTGGCTAAAACAGTAGCAATAAATGTGGTTGAAGGCAAAGCACAGACAAAATTCAGGCTTCAAGACTGTTTTTAGCTATGCTAACATAGCAAAGAGAAAAACTGTAAATTTGAGCTTTCGTTGATCCTTCAAGTCAGACAAAATATATAAAAATGCTGTTTCTCTTTCTTTACAGGAGTCCGAAGAGGCCATGAGGTGTTGCTATAATTTTCTGGATTGTTATCTTGAGATAACGAGCTAATTGTCATGTGATCAAGATAATAACTGTTATTTTGAGATCACAAGATAATTTACTCATTCTCTCAAGATAACAACTTTTTGATGTTGAGATAACAACTCTCTCAAAATAACAATCCAGAAAATTAAAACTACCTCATGGCCTCTCCAGACATCCGTGTTGAATCCACAGATGCCCAAACCAGATTTGAGCATTGAGCCAGTTTTAGTTGAAGCCGAACAACCAAACTGATTAAATCTTGGTTTTTGACCATCATATTCGCCTGTTTGTCAATCTTTTCCTTGCAGCAGCGAAATTACTAGCTACTCTAAGCAATGACATAGTTATACTATGGCAAAAATATCCTTAATTTCATGTCAATTTCATGTTTTTCTTATATATCAATTCTCATTTAAGACTGCAGGGCAGTCACTGGGAGAAACAAATCAAACTGAGGTGGTCAGCAGCCTAACGAAACCACAGAGTGACTGAATACTTGGTTATGTTCTTGGTGCTCATTGTTGGGGTGGTGCTGTGCAGTGACCAAAAATGACCAATTCCCCTTGTACATATATCAATAAAGTACACTTCAAAGTATAAAATCAGACACAATCGACAAGACAAAAGCAACACTCACCCCGAAAGTGTCCTCTTCCGGCCGGTGTGTGACTGCGATGGTGGGCGTCAGACTCGGACTCACTGGAGAATGAAGGGAGGGGTGAACTGTGAATATGACAGAAACATGCAGTGTGTGGTAGACTTTAAATCTACTAATGTGGGTCGAGTGCAGGGAGATTAGTTTGTGTTTCAGCAGCGGTGAATAAAGGCTAATACTGGCTTCATGTGCTGCCGGAAATGAGCCATTAATGCTGTGTTCTACAGTAGCTACTGTCGGATGAGCTTTACAGAACACTAGCAAAAACCTATTCAGCCTAATGAGAAACTGTAGAACAGACTCGGTTTATATCACAATACCTACATTTAGAGTCGGTTATTCATTCAGCCTAATGAGAAACTGTAGAACAGACTCAGTTTATATCACAATACCTACATTTAGAGTCGGTTATTCATTCAGCCTAATGAGAAACTGTAGAACAGACTCGGTTTATATCACAATACCTACATTTAGAGCCGGTTATTCATTCAGCCTAATGAGAAACTGTAGAACAGACTCGGTTTATATCACAATACCTACATTTAGAGTCGGTTATTCATTCAACCTAATGAGAAACTGTAGAACAGACTCGGTTTATATCACAATACCTACATTTAGAGTCGGTTATTCATTCAGCCTAATGAGAAACTGTAAAACAGACTCAGTTTATATCACAATACCTACATTTAGAGTCGGTTATTCATTCAACCTAATGGGAAACTGTAGAACAGACTCAGTTTATACCACAATACCTACATTTAGAGTCGGTTATTCATTCAGCCTAATGAGAAACTGTAGAACAGACTCGGTTTATATCACAATACCTACATTTAGAGTCGGTTATTCATTCAGCCTAATGAGAAACTGTAGAACAGACTCAGTTTATATGAAACTGATACTGAACAGAATGGATTTTCATAGCATTGTATTATATTATAATGTACTGTATAGTATATTATTGAATAGTACTGTATATTATTTTATTGTGTGTCATTATATTGAAT
Organism: Colossoma macropomum; assembly: GCF_904425465.1. NCBI lineage: Eukaryota > Metazoa > Chordata > Actinopteri > Characiformes > Serrasalmidae > Colossoma > Colossoma macropomum. The sequence goes on from NW_023494788.1 coordinate 264,397, forward strand.
CGTACAGGATAACAAGTATTGTGCTGTATACACACTTAAAATAGAACCATAAACACTCAGAGAACCCTTTGCGAGATTAATGGGTTCTTTGCATCGTGAAAGAGTTGTTCAGATTGGTTGAGAATGTGCTTCAGATGGTTCTATACAGAACCTTTTTGAAAAGGGTTCTTGTATTGTTACAAGCATCGTTCTGAGGAAGGAGAATTTATACACAAGCCATTACAGTCTAAACTGCGCATGCATAAACGGCTTCATGCATTATTTGTTTAAACTACAAAATGGCAAAGCTGATGATTAATATAAGAGAACTGCATGCATCAAACAATTAAGAGATGCACTCACCATATTCCCCATAATCATCTGGGAAGAAACAGAAAAGGCCCTTTCAGTTTATGATATTACCAGCAATACATCACTCTTAGTACACAAGGCCCCAAAAGACTCCTAACAATCCATTTCAACATGTCACATTAGCAGCCTTTTAACACGCCGCTGAACGCTTAGAGCACTTTCTGAGTAAATGCCTCTTGCAGTAATGACAAGTGGTCAAGCCTAAGATGCGGATCGATCTGTATAAGATACTGACCCCTGCCTGTATTCGAGCTTAAAAACAAACCACAATGCACATAGTATAGTCTTCTGAATGGTATTAATATTAGTAGCATTTATATACACCAAGTCGAATGGCCACTTTATCAGAAACCCTTTACGGCCAGTGAGTAGAAACACAAAACAAGTGTTTCTAATAAAGTGGCCAGTTAGTGGATGTTCAAGGCAGGTGTTTCTAATAAAGTGGCCAGAGAGTGGAAGCACAAGGTAGGTGTTTCTAATAAAGTGCCCAGTGAGCAGGAGCACAAGGTAGGTGTTTCTAATAAAGTGGCCAGTGAGTGGATGTACCAAGTAGGTGTTTCTAATAAAGTGGCCAGTTAGTGGACGTACAAGGTACAACGAGAGGAAGCACAAGGTTAGTGTCTCTAATAGATACACAGATATGTAGTAATCCAATGCCTGCAGTGCCATACAGTGCACTTACGTAATATTATAATGCACTGTATAATAGTGAGGTCGAGCAGGTGAGGGAGGTGAGGGAGGTAAAGGCTTCCAGAAAGATCATCACGTGTTCCTGCTCCAGCTGTAGCATCACCCAGAGCAGCGTGATCTTTCAGAGCGCGAGTCTGAGTCTATATTTATCTACAAACCTGTCACACTCTCACCTTTAGTGTTAAGGAACTATTCTTATACAACTCAGCTCTGCTTTAGTCCGCAGTCTGCTCAGAGTCAAACCCCTCCTCACACTCTTCAAATGGCACATCCACCAAAATTCAGAAATTCTACCCACTTAGCTTACAGCACTGCATGGTTAGCCTGTGTGCTGAACAGTGTTTTGGCAGCTTGTGAGGAAGCAGTTCAAAATGAATTATTATTATTATTATTATTATTATTATTATTACTACTTCAGCAATGACAATTGTTATTTAGATATTAGTCAAGACAGGGTGTATGGAGTCACATGCAGCAATTTTTGCCAATCCGATTGAATACATTCTGATTTTAGATTCAGACTGAGGTGTTTATTCTCACTCTACTCAACAATCTGATGGAAAACCTCTGTTTACATGCTCACTACAAGTACTGTGATGCAAAATTACATGCATGCATAGAGAACCACTTGGTGTAGATGTTACCATGACAACCAGCATCACGTGAGTCCAGTCTGAGTGAGATGAGCAGCAGTGAGCAGTGCTTGTGTTTTTGATTGCTTTAAAATGATGTCAGACTCAGGAAAACGTCCTTCACATGTCCTTATTAAAGAAGGCCGAGAGGAAGACGTCGTGTTCTGAGACACATAAGCTGGACGTCCGTCCCACCGCCGTCTTTTAAAGATCAGAGCATAAACTTCGTCTCCTCTGCAGACCAGTTTCTGCTCCGCCATGTTGAACGGTATAAACTCTCGCTATGACGCGACAAACATGATCAGAACGGACTTAAACTTTCCAATAGGGAATGTAATCAGATACAGGCGTTTACACGAATATTATTCTTCTATTTAATGGATTATTTACAGGATTACCCACCTCGATCAGTCGGATAGAGACTGTATTCCAAATGGCCTCGATTGGACTAGACTATTCCGATTGAGGTGTATACATGGATGCATTCTATGCCGATTGAGCGATTAGTCAGATTATTAATAGTTTATTAGGCTACATGTAAACATGGCTAATGTACCTTAAATAATAAATAATTGCAATTGAATATGGTTCCCTAACTAAAAGTACTGAAGATGTACCCTTGAGGGTATCACCACAGTGACAGTTTAGTATATTTTTCTGAGGGAGTACCCCACAGCAGGCTTCTCTAAGTAGGAAAACACATCTGGGAATGATAAATGTATTCTTTAAGCCTTACCTGAGAATGGCGCCCCCATGAAGTGGGCGTACACCGTCTTGCTGGTCGTGCCCAGTGCATTTCGGGCCTCCAGTGTGTAGTTTCCGTTGTTGTGGTGCGTCGGGTCCTTAAACACCAGACAGCCCTCCAGATAGTCCTGATAAACCTCCATCTCTGTGCGTACGTACTCAGACTGAGTCAGCTCGCCGTCTCTGTAGATCCAGCGCAGCGTGGGGAGGGGGTGCCCCCGCACCGTGAACATCATACAGGTGTCATGCCATTTCTCTGGCTCCCCAAACCGCACGATGGTGGGTGGGACTGCAGAGGGGGTCCAAACAGAAAGACAAATGAATAAATCAATACATACATACATAAATACATACATACATAGATACATATCTTTTTATATAACACCTTAAATCTTAACCTTTGTATGAGGGCCCACATTTCAGTTCCTCACATTCATAACTACAGAACTTTACACCTTAGTTTAGTTACAAACTGTTAAAAATGTATTTTCACTATCAAAGTACTGTAAAACTTATTGGCCTATTCCCATTTTTTTAAAGAGCAAGTATGTAAGTAAGTTTATTGTATGTAAATAATCCATATAGGTACTATATTTTAACACTGGTCTTACTTAGGGAAATAGAATGTAAATTAAAATATATATATATATATCACCTTTATTTCACAGACATTCTGACAGAGTTTCTGACAGTTGTTACAGTACTTCTAGGAGATTCAATGACTGTAATTTTGCAGATTTTTACCAACATTAAGAAAATATCACTGCTGCCAGAACAAAACCTTGTATCTCCTTTTTTGGCGTTTTTCAGTTTTTGACATCATTTGAAAATACCTGTTGCCCTTTACATTGTGTGTAAATTTCACAATGAATTGACCACAAAAACTGACCCAAAATGACTTGGGGGGGGGTGGGGGGGGGGTGATTGGGTGGGATGTTCCATTTACTTACATTAAGAGCAAAGTATTTTTTTTCCTTCTCCTGTAAAATTCTCATTTTGGAGATACAAGATTTTGCTCCGAGAACAGTGATATACTGTGATATATGCTGTTAATTAAGTTTTATCCGATACCCCTGCTGTCAGACTTTTTACCGTTTCTTTACGGATTTTGTTTTACAGTGCAGGACACTATTGTCTCTTTCTTTGTAAAAAGTTGTTGAGCTGCTAGCGAGCAATTATGGGTGAAAGGGGAGGGGTGAGAACCCCCTGCTGTGAAAATCAATGCACACCTGTTCACAACAACGGCCTTGCCCAGATAAAATGGACAGCTGAAGCTTTCTTCATATCAAACAGTCCTGCACACTTGAGTAAAAGTATTATGATCTGAAAATAACGAGGAGAGCACAAATCCATCAAGATTTGACTCAAGTACACGTACAACCTTATTTCCAAAAAAGTTGCAACACTGTGCAAAATGCAAAAAATATTGTTTAAACCCTATATATAATTGAAAATAGTTCAAAGACAAGATTTCAAATGTTGAAACTGAGAAATTTTATTGTTTTTCTGAAAATATATGCCCATTTAGAATTTGATGCCAACAACACCTTCCAAAAAAGTTGGGACGGGGGCCTGTTTACCACTGTGTTTCATCACCTCTTCTTTTAACAGCACTCTGTAAGCGTCTGGGAACTGAGGAGACACTGCTGTAGTTTAGAAAGTGAAATGTTTTCCTGTTCTTGTTTGATGCAGATTTCAGCTGCTCATCAGTTCAGCGTCTCCTTTGTTGTATTTTTCATTTTATAATGGGCCAAATGTTATCAGTGGTGACAGGTCTGGACTGCAGGCAGGTCAGTTTAGCACCTGGACTCTTTTAATATGGAGCAATGCTGTTGTAATACATGCAGAATGTCGTTTAGCATTGTCTTGCTGAAATAAACAGGCCTTCTCTGAAAAAGACGTTGTCTGGATGGCGGCAATATGTGGCTCCAAAACCTGTAAATATGGTTTAGCATTAATGATGCCTTCACAGATGTGCACATCACCCATGCCACGTGCACTAATGCCCCTCTATACCATCACAGATGCTGGCTTTTGAATTGTGCACTTATAACAAGCCAGATTGTCCCTCTCCTCTTTAGGTAGTGTCCATGATTTCCAAGAAGAAATTTTACAATTTCTCTGTTTCAAGATTTGATATGTTTGTATTTGTACTATTTTTAATTAAATATAGGGTTTAAATGATTTGCACATCATTGCAATGTGTTTTTAGTTACATTTTGCACAGCAACTTTTCTGGAAACCAGGTTGTACTTGAGTGAATGTAACTAGTTACTACCCACCTCTGCTCACCTATGAATATGGACGTCCAGTTTTGAAGACCATAAATATTTCCATCAAAATATATTCCATCAAAGTTACCAGAGAAAAAAAAAAAAATGGAATAGCTCAACTGCGGGAGTGCACTCTATGACTACTGTGAAAAAGGTGTTTCACAGCTTATGGAACATCTGTACAACACCCTGCAGACTTCATCATCATTTCACACACTTCAGCTACCACCTACACACTTCTACATCTCCCTACACGTCTCTGTATCATCTCAGTGAATTCTTCAACATTACCTAGACTTTCACAGCCTCCCATAGCATGTCTACATCACCTTACAGACCTCTACATCAGCCTAGAGACCCCCTCATCATCTCAGAGACCTCTCTACTGGATGCACCACACTCTTAATCTCTACTGGTTGGACGGATGAACAATCCACTGGATGAATGGTCAGCTTGGGTACTTGGTCGACCTCATCTGCAGCCCGAAAAGCCTCTGGCTGACCAGCTGAGCGTCTGACATATACACACAGTGGTTTGGGTGAGTGCACATAAGATGAGGTGAAGGGGATAAATCAGAAGCACGAATAACTGCTGCCCATAAACGAGTGCACCGTTTAACTCCCATCTGCTCATCATGTGTCAGCAGCTCACTGTCCACAATTACACTGCTGTAAACGTGTCGCACTTCAGACACATAAAACATCCATCAGGGAGCAGATCTGCAGCTCATTCACCTTAAACGTCCAATTAGACGTGTCGCTCAGCCACTGCTAGGATTAGCATAACTAAGAAGTCACAGTTATTACCATGTTGTATATATATATATTCTATATATAATATATATTGACCTAATTAAATATATAAATACAAATTTATCTTTAAATGCACTGTAAAAATGGTGTTTTGTCAAGTAAAATTATCTTAAATATAGTCAATAAATCTAATATTTCTCCTGTTGAGATTGTTATAAGCTTAATTTTAGATTATTTCACCTATTTCTAGACAATTTTTACTTGTTCTAAGTGATTTTATTAGGTAAATCCATCTCACTATGTTGGCAGATAATTTTACTTGTAAGAAATTTGCTTGAAACCCGTACAGATACTCGATATAGATGTGATTGTTGCTAGGAAGATTTATAAAAAACCTAAAGAAATTGAGATTTGAAGTCACCAAGGGGAGAAAAAGGTCAACGCCTCTATCATCTTAATGTCATATCTATCAGTCATAGAAAAAATGCTCTCGCTCTACTAATCACTGCGGATGGAATCCCAAAAAGAGTCAGTTCTTCGATTCCAGGTATGTGGGAATCTGTTGACTCCAGAGCTTTGGACTCCACAGAGAGATGCTCAGTCGAACATGCAACCAAGTGTAAGATGCAACTTTTCAACCGCACACATATTAATACATCAGCTGGGTTTTATCTTGGATGGAGTGGAAAACAAAGTAAAATGTTAGTTCTTTTTATAAGAAGTGGTTTATGTGCTATATGTTTGTGTATCTCTGGTAAAAACAAACCAATTTGTGTGAAAAAAGTGTTGATTTTGTGGATCAACAATAGAGAAAATGTGTGTAGAATCGAGTCTTGGAAGTGACTCCACTGATTCCAATTGGAAACTATATTTATCTCAAATGAATAACAACCCTTTAAGGTGATAGAAATGTGTCTATTTCTGCAGTTTAATGAGCTTTTTTCTGTTAATAATGTGATTTATCAGCGTTATTGTTGCATTTATCGCCAAAATTTTGCAGACTTCTATTTAGTTTGTCTCACAAATTGCTTTTCTTGAGATGTAAATGACTTAATAGGAATACGTCATAAATCTATCAACACTCATCAACATTTATCAATGCTCTGATAAAACTCTGCGTACTTGGCGATGTGCTACATAGGCTTGTCTTGCTATGTTTTGTCAGCTATTTTTCTTAGTATATCCTCTGTTTAAGACTAGACTACATCACTGGTCCAAGCTCCTCACTGCACAGGCCCAATCCCATCTTACCCCTCACTCCTACCACTTAGCCCTACGCCTCCGTTTTGTGTGTCCACGTCCAGGGGTAGGGTGTCTTGATTTTTGTTGAGACAGAGGGGTAGGCTGGACTGTTAGGGCTATATGGCCCTCCAAATGGAGGTATTTCAGAGAAAAAAGAAAAATCGGTAAGATGGCTGAACAAAAAACCAAAGAAACCCACAAATGTAAAATTTTCTCTGTTAATAAATTACGATAATCATTGTATTATCTTAGTTTAATGTCGTTTCAGTGTATTATGATCCTTTTCTTCATAACAAGCATAAAAAAAATCACTAGTAGTGTGCTGTCTCGGTTGCTAGCTAGCCAAATTTCCTATCCCACCTTAAATGGTGCACCATTTAAGGTGGAATGTGAAAATTTAAACGAGAAGCTGGTGAATATCTGATTTCAGCTTCATATCACTGAAGAATTAGGGGTGGTTGATAATAAATAATTGCCCCCCTCTTTGAAGGCATATGATGCCCTAAATGTAACTAAAGCCCAGCAGTGAGGAGCTGAACTTTACCCTCCTCTGCTGTCACTGCAGACTGGCAGGGTCGCCTACAGAGCAGCGCTGGTAGCTGTTAATGAAGTGATGCTCTTTTTATTTGAGGGTCCAAATTCAAGGAAGATTTCAACCACTACCCTGTAACTCAGTTCCAAGGGGTTAGGGTGACACTCGAAAACAAGGGGCAGGGGTAAAAAGAGGAAATGGGATTGGGCCTTGGTATTGAAACACCGACTGGCAAATACAGAGATATGCGACACACTGGCCGATCCATATTGTGAGAAAATGTGCTAAATGTTCACTTTTTCCCACACAGACACAATCCCCAAAGACAGCCTTTGTGCGGCGGAGGTCCAGGAGGTGGAGATCATGTGTGATTTAGGAAATTCACTTGTGTGCAGTGACAGGGTCATGCTGACTCTGGCTCATAAATCAGGCTGAAACCTCAATAGCCCCTTCATAGACAACCCAAGAGAGACAGAGAGAAAGAAAGAGACTGATTCATTCTCTGCCTCTTTTTTCCTCAGTATTTGCAACTCTCAGCAAATCTTTCCCAGTCAATAGATATTGAGTGTGGAGAGAATTATATTACATCAGTGTTGGACAACACCATTCCCCATAAATGTAAATACAGCTTCCACAGAGCCGCGTCGCATTACCCTGTAATTGTATCCAGCCGATGGAAACGCTGCGGTCTAATAAAGACACGTCTGATTGCCTGTTTCATACCGAGCGGTACACTGGGCCTGGAAAGCCACCGGGGTTTGATTTCAGACCTTTGATTGCTGCTGTGTGGCATATAATCCTTAATCGTTTTCTTACATTAGCATGTTTGTAAAAATCATGGACTCACTGTGGCTGAAATGATTTTCTGTTGAATCGCTGTGGAGTAATCAGTCTCAAAATGTGCAAAACACTGAAGAGGAACTGGCAAAACAACAACAACAACAACAACAACAACAACAACGCAGCAGCTTTATCTGCATACACTGACCACTGATGCCACAGTACAAACGTCAGTGGAGTTGATGAACACTTCACCATAAATGCAGATGCAAACAATACAAACCAACATCCATTCTAATCTTAAAGACAACTCAAAGACTTTCGCCCACTGGTGGATTAGAGTAGATTAGTGGGTCACTGTTACAGAATAAGGTGAAAGAAAGAAATACAGGGGAAATATTATCAATAAATAAATTATTTTAATTTATTATGAAAAATGCATGGCATATAAACTTATGTACTTATGTATTTTGAGAAAAAAAGAAGATAGTGGAAAGAACGAGGCCAGAGGATATTTATTTATTGATTGGTCAATTGGCTAATTTTTACCCACCAATGTAGTTCGAGTGTGTTGTTGTATTGTCTGGCGTGGTGAATTGAAATAAAAAAAAAATACCTTACAAAAACAACATTTACAAAAAAAAAAAGAAGAAAAAAATTCAAACAACTTTCATTTCCTTCTTACTTCTTCATTGTGTTTCGTCTTTCATTCATTTATTCTTTCAGTAACACTTTCTATGAATGTCACCTTTGTAAGCATCTATAAACACATTTATAACATGTTATAATGTATTCATAAGGCATTATAAACATGGTTATAAATATTTATAAAAATAAATTATACTGAATTACACTTTATAGCCATGTTTATTATACATTATGAATTGTTTATATAATGCATTATAAGTAGTGTTAATAACATGTTATAATGTCAGTAACAAAGAAGTCAGCCCCAGCTTGGAGAGCGTAAAGTAAAGACAAATACCAAGCTAACGGTGGTGAACATTACCTTTCCCACACTGGGTAAAACACTGATGGCAGCTCTAGTTTAAACTCTGACATTTGAACCCTGTAATGTGCTTTACTGTGAATGTTTTAGTGTTTCAGTAAATCCTTCAGTAAATACTTCAACTTGAAGCCTCACTCTGAACACTGGAGGAGGCTTTAGTACAGTACGCTTCACTTTACTTAGAGCGGACAAATACAACTTATGAGCTCTTATAACTTGTTATGATCAGTACTTATAACGTATTATGTTAACAATTCATAATGCATAATAAACATGGCTATAATGTATAATGCATTTTTATAAATATTTATAGCTATGTTTATAATGTCTTATGAATGCATTATAACATGTTATAACATGTGATGTGCTAACAGTGAAAAAGGGATCTTTTGTAAGGCATCTTTCTACTTAAAACCAAATTTGATTAGACAATTCATTTTTATCCAAACAAAGACAAGAAAACAAGACAAAAAAAACAAAACAAAAAAAAAACTTTTGTAACTTTGAGGACTTGTGGTCCTCACAAGGCACTTCAAAAAGGATTACAACAACAAACAACAAACAAACAAACAAACAGGTTGTAGCATGAAAAAAACATGAGAGTTTATCATGGAGCAACACCCTGAGTGGCCAAATGGACCATTTTCAACATTCTTCTGCATGTACAGAGTCCCTCAGCGAGGCGGAAAGTAATCAGCGGCATTATGCGACACAGTGTTGTGATAAATCTGTATAATCTTTCTCTCTCGGGCTCCGCTCGCCTTTCTGAGCATGAAATCTCTCTCCGAGTCCAGACAGAGGAGCCCCCGCTCACCGATCGGTAAAAAACACAACTGACTTTTCTCCTAAACTGCAGGGCAGTCTTACAGTCCAGCCTCACTAAAGCAGCACTGGCTTACTAAGATAGCTAGTGTGCTAGCTAATTAAGTAAAGGTCTGCTATTTCTCTCTGTTTCTCTCTTTCACTTCACCAAGATGTTTATTTGTTCTTTTTTAGGACTTTTTTCATTCAGCCTAATGAGAAACTGTAGAACAGACTCAGTTTATATCACAATACCTACATTTAGAGTTGGTTATTCATTCAGCCTAATGAGAAACTGTAGAACAGACTCAGTTTATATCACAATACCTACATTTAGAGCAGTTATTCATTCAGCCTAATGAGAAACTGTAGAACAGACTCAGTTTATATCACAATACCTACATTTAGAGTCAGTTATTCATTCAGCCTAATGAGAAACTGTAGAACAGACTCAGTTTATATCACAATACCTACATTTAGAGTCAGTTATTCATTCAGCCTAATGAGAAACTGTAGAACAGACTCAGTTTATATCACAATACCTACATTTAGAGCCATTTTTTAATATAAATTATTCAGCATCTAATATGAAAGTCATGAGAGTGTAGCTCTGCAGTTATGAGAGTGAGGAAAACTCAATTTTGTGTTTGTATGGAGATATTTCGTTTGGACATCCTGAATGCTGAAAAGTGCTCCTCATCCTTTCAAAACTGTTTCTGTCAAAAAAAAGCTAGAAAAGAAAAGAAAAGAAAAGAAAAGAAAAGAAAAGAAAGAAAAAACATATGCAAAGAAAAATCA